>NC_138762.1:14203142-14317077 GCF_965113315.1 Podarcis vaucheri
GACTAAGCTGCTTCTGGTGAACCAGAGCAGCGCACGGAAATGCCGTTTACCTTCCTGCTGGAGCGGTACCTATTTATCTACTTGCAGTTTGCTAGGTTGTACCTGTTGGTTGGCAGGAGCAGGGACCGAGCAACGGGAACTCACCCCGTCGCAGGGATTTGAACCGCCAACCTTCTGATTGGCAAGTCCTAGGCTCTGTGGTTTAACCCACAGCGCCACCTGCATCCCTTTTATAGCTCCCCTCAAAGGATCCTGGGAAGTGTAGTTTGTTAAGGGTGATGATTGTTAGTAGACTCCCCCCATCCCCACCACAGAGCTATGATTCTGAGTCTTTTAACAAACAGTGCCAATTCCCAGGGGACTCTGAGAACCGCAGCTGTTTGAGGGGGATAGATGATCTACAAAGCAACTACAATTCCCATAATTCTTTGGGGGAAGTATTGTGTTGTGAGATTGGACAATGATTTCTTTGTTGCTCTTTCTGAAAATCCAATTTATATGAACACCCAGTGGTTCAATTGATAAGAGGAGAAAAGGATGTTTATAAATCATGCACAGTTTTTTTTGGGGGGGGGGGTTGAGGACGTGGGGGTGTCAGTGAAAAAACTATTGTGTGAATGAGTTGAAGGTATTAGCAGGCCTCTGAACCTTTGTTCCTTTATGGAACGACCCTATTAAAAATAATTAGATTAGAAGGAAGGGGGAACACACAGTAAACTGATTTTCCAGTTGCTGCTTTTAAACCATGATAACGACATCTGCCATGTTAAGGCATTCAGTTGGAGAGATGCAAACTCAACACAAGAGAAAACAAAAGGGATGCACCTCTCAAGGGAGAGGATGAAAATTAATGTCACTCATGACACCCGCATCTGCAAAAAGGATTCATTATGCTTGTCTTGCAAATAATGCAGCTATACAGTATATTTTTAAAAAGATGTAATTGAAAAATGCCACTCTGGACTGAACTGCACACACACAAAATTATATTACAGTAACACTGGAGGTAAGCATGGATTGGGGTGTGTGTTTGTGTGTGCGCGATGGGGAGTGGATGATGGGTAGGAAAGGAGAGGGATATTCTGCAACGACAATGCATAAAAATGTAATAACACGGGAGAAAATTGGATTTCTTTTGGTGATAGAAGCAGAATGACCCCCGCAGATGACAAACGCATTATGTGTGGCTTGTACTGCGGGGAGCTACGATCTAGTAATGAAAAGTAGTTCAACTGTGAAATTAACCATTTGGCTGCTGTTGTGCAGGATGCCCAAGCGAGCACTATTCTCTGGAAATAAAGGGAAGTAAGACATAGGCTCTTGTGGCGGTTGTATGACCTTATGAGGGGGATGGGGAGGTGTGGCCATCACCTGCCCCTCCAAGATTAAGGGTATTCTGTTAAAGGAATCCGGGGGTGTGGATCTTGTCCGAAGCCCAGGGCGGGGCTAGGTTATATCCTGCTTGGACTACTGCAATGCACTCTACGTGGAGCTACCTTTGAAGGTGACCTGGAAACTCCAATTAATCCAGAATGCAGAAGCTAGACTGGTGACTGGGAGTGGCCGCCGGGACCACATAACACCGGTCCTGAGAGATCTGCATTGGCTCCCAGTACATTTCCGAGCACAATTCAAAGTGTTGGTGCTCACTTTTAAAGCCCTAAATGGCCTCGGTCCTGTATACCTGAAGGAGCGTCTCCACCCGCATCGTTCAGCCCGGACACTGAGATCCAGCACCGAGGGCCTTCTGGTGGTTCCCTCATTGCAAGAAGTGAGGTTAAAGGGAACCAGACAGAGGGCCTTCTTGGTAGTGGCGCCCGCCCTGTGGAACACCCTCCCTTCAGATGTCAAGGAAATAAGCAGCTATCTTCTCTTTAAAAGACATCTGAAGGCAGCCCTGTTTAGGGAAGTTTTTAATATCTAATGCTGTATTGTTTTTAACACTTGACTGGAAGCCACCCAGAGTGGCTGGGGAAACTGAGCCAGATGGGCGGGGTATAAATAAATTATTATTATTATTATTATTGTTGTTGTTGTTGTTGTTGTTGTTGTTGTTGTTGTTGTTATTAAACCCCATTGGGAACACCTGGGGGAGCTCAAGTTGGTCTGCATCAATGGGGCTCCCCCTACTGGTGGTTTACCCTTGCCGGACTCTGGGCGCAATGGGCAGCTGTCAGATATAATCGGGTCCATTCAATGCTTAAGCCAATACCGCTCACATTCTGTAATCAATCAATAAAGATGTGGCCAAATTTTGCCCAATAACATTAACTTAATATCTGTGTCCTTGTGTGTGTTATTCTTCAATGAAGGGGTGGTTTCGGGGTCTCGACACGCAATAAAGGGAAGTAGGGCAAGGCGAGAGCACCTGTCTGAAACCACGGAAACTGTCTGAAACCGTCAGTGTAGACCAGTGTTCCCCAACCTTGGGCCTCCAGCTGTTTTTGGACTACAATTCCCATCATCCTTGACCACTGGTCTTGCTAGCGAGGGATGATGGGAGTTGTAGTCCAAAAACAGCTGGAGGCCCAAGGTTGGGGAACACTGGTGTAGACAATTGAGCTAGGTTAACAAACAATCTGACACAGTGTAAGGAAGCTTCCTATCTTCCTATGTACCCAGGAAGGGCTGTAGCCCATTGACAGAGCATCTGTATGAGGAAGTTGCCAAGTTCACTGCAGTCTACAGGTATGACTTGTTTTCTCCTGCTCTGGAGGGTAGCACTCGGACCAATGGCTTCAAGTGACAAGAAAGTAAAACAGTAAAAGCTGTTCGACAGTGGAACATTCTCCCTAGGTAAGTTGTGGACTTTCCTTCCTTGGAGGTTTATAAGCAGAGTGTGCCGGGCTCAGGGGTTAACCTGAGCAACGAGGTCCAGGTCCGGTCCTGAATCCAAGGATTCTGTGAGGAGTCAATCCGACAGGGCCAAGGCAATTCACAAGGCAGGAAACCAGGCAAGGTCAGGCACAGGATCTCAGGCAGGTTCTGGCAAACAGCAATGTTGCTCCCGCAACCTGGAGTGGGGTCCGACAGCCTTTTATCTCTGTCAGGGTAACGGCCAGTCCTGATTCCCCGGCGACTCACCTCCCTGTTTCGCCCAAAGTCGAGCACTCCACCTGTGAGTACTCAGGTCTCTCCTTCTCTCAGACCTTAATCTCTGCAGCTCGGGAGACGTCGATGGGTTACTAGACCCAGAGGCCGCCTCAGCCTCCCCTGACCCAACTGGTAGTGGAGCAACTGTAAGTGATGGCCCAGCTGAAGGCAACGAGGTCATCCCCGCATCTGGAGCCAGGGCAGGCTCAGGCCCCTGACTCGGCCCAGCTGGTGCTTGTTGCAGGGGAACCTGTGCAGACTGGGGCTCTTCAGGATCAGGCCCCAGACTCGATTCAGATGCCGCCTGAGGCAGAGGATCCAGTGCGGACTGAGACTCCTCTGGTTCCAAGTCCGAGCATGAGTCCCAGGCCATCACACAGAGGTTGGAGGGCCATCTGTCATGGATGCGTCAGCCGAGATTCCTGCATTGCAGGGGGTTGGACTAGATGACCCTTGGGACTCCTTCCTGCTCTACAATTCTATGATTGGGAACGATCCTGCCTGGAATCCTGGAAAGCCACTGCCAGTTGAGTGTAGACGGATCCAATGGTTTGACTCAGAATACAGCAGCTTCCTAAATTCCTAAGGCAGTTTTCTAAGAGATCAACAAGTAACTAGCTTTAAACAAAGGGACGCAGAGGGGCATGTTATTGCCATGATGGCTAACGCTGAAAAACAAAACAAAACAAAAACCCGGAAGCCATTTCGTGGAATACTAATTCTTTTCCGTAATACATGAAGATGTCTCTCAGTAACTGACATTAATGAATCCTCTTGTTCGACATGGCAAATAGCTGCAGAATGTGCCTAATGTGCTTTGTCACTTTTGACGGGTCGCTCCTTTGTCCCAGCCTCTCCTGCTGCACGCAGCGTGGCCTGTGTTGGTTTTAGGAAGAGGAGGTCAAGTCTGATCTGCCCCTCCACTCGCTGAGGCTACACGAAAAACTGCCGGGAGCCTGTTCAACTCTGAAGCCTCTGACTGTCAGGGAAAGGGAACAAGACAATTCTACTCCATGTTTACATTCCTTCTCTCTCCCCCGCCAGCCTTTCTCTCCAGAAAGTCCCTATTATGACAGCCCCCGACCCTTTTCTCAAACATTCTTCGCCCTCTGCTTTGGGCTCAAAATCTGAATTACACTGTCAACATGTGGCAAAGTATTTGCTTTAGTCCAAATCAATATGTGAACTTCAGCCTGCGTAGCTACCTCTTTGTCTTCTTGAATGTTGCCTTGGCATCACTGGCTCTCAGATGTAAAGTCTCCTGGTCTCCAAATTCTATTTATGAATTTACTCGCCACCTGTCAAGAGCAGACAACATCTCCTGGAGCAGAAATGAGGCATTTGGCTGCCTGAGGCAGACAGGAAATCCTCATACACTCCCCCCCCCCAAAGTCAAGGCACACAGTATCTGAGGTTGGTGAACCTATTTTAGCACGAGAGACAGAAAATTCCCTCTCCCTGGCAGCAGAAATATAATAATGCCCAACAATAGGGCTGGCCCAGTAAAGATTTCCCCACTATGATACCACTTCAAACCAGGCATAGGAAAACTCCAGATGTTGGGGACTACAACTCCCATCATCCCTAGCTAACAGGACCAGTGGTCAGGGATGATGGGAATTGTAGTCCCAAACATCTGGAGGGCCAGAGTTTGCCTTGGCTTGACTTTAAACAGTCTGGGCTTCTGCCAAAGAACTCTGGGAACTCTAGTTTGTTACAGGTGCTGAGAGTTGTTAGGAGACCCCAATTCCCCACAGAAACCTACAATTCCCAGGGAAATCTGGGAACTATACATGCCTGAGTGAAATAGAGGTCTCCTAACAACTCTCAGCACCCCTAACTAACTATATTTTCTCAGGGCTCTTTGGGGAAAGTTATGACTGCTAAAGAGTTTTTAGTGCTTGTAACTCTGAATTGTCTCACTGGCCATAACACACCTTCCCCATGCGAAAACAATGTCCTAGAGACCGATAAATGCTTTAGATTCTTGGAAACACTTATCTAATTTATGGAGCTCACAAACTCCTTAAGTTTATATCTGCTTTCAACAGCGAACATAAACAAAACCCAATTTCAGCACAGCCTCAATTTAAGTGATGCTTGCATTCCATGCTTCTAAGATTAGCTTCTTGATAGTGAAAATTAATTTAATTTAGTAAGAGGCATATTGGATTATATGATCTCGGCTCAGGTTGACATTTGCAGTGGAAGGTTAAAAGTAAATTAGGAAAACAAAGACATTCTGCTATCATCTTTAATTCGTTTTGCTGACCTTTCCCTGCTTCGTACCAAAAGCTCGAGAATGATTAGCATCATCCTTGATTTGGGAAAGGAGTTCCATGATTTGATTGTTACTTCCTGGCGACGAAGGGTACTTTCTTTCAGAATCGTACGTGTCAGAGCTGCTACCAGGTCCCAGCTCACATAGGACCACGCCACACAGCGTCCACTTTAAAAGAGTCTTTATTGAGTTACAGGTTTCATTTCCGAACTGCAGCGTGCAGCTCTACACCTTCTGCTCTAGGTCGGCGAAGACCCGTCTGAGTCCCCGCCTCTTGCACACCAGCTTAATACCCTAGCCTTGCTCCACCTCCTTCGCCTCTCCCTACGTCTCTGGGTCCTTCTGCCCCCCTGGGCCTCCTCCCTTCTACTCTCCTCTGACGCTGACCCCCCTGATCCTTCTGCCTCCTTGCGGCGGGCTTTAGGACCTGGCTCACTCTCCGGGCTGCTTACTGCTCCAGCTTCCGCTGCATTTGAACTTGGCGCGCGCGCCCAACTCTCTACTTTCCTCTTAACCGTTGCCTCGCTCTCTGAGGAGGGCGTGACCACCCCTGACTCGTGCCCTCCCTCCTGCTGACAGCCTCCGGAACCCGATGCCTGGCTACCTTCCTCCCTGCTGCTCTCAGTCTTGAGCGTGGGTCCCGACTTCCAGCTGCTGCCGCCCTCAGTTATGAGCGTGGGTCCCGACTTCCAGCTGCTGCTCTCTGAATCTCCTCTGTTCCCTTCCTCCTGGGGTGTCCCCCCGGATCCCCCCCTTGCTCTGCTCACTGGGGCTCCCTTTTGGGAGTCCTCTGACTCACTGCTTAGGCTTGGAGATCTCGGGTCGTCATCATCACTCATTCTCCCTTCGGCTTCCTCCCCCTCGCTCTCTGTTTCCACCCTTCTCTGCGTCTCTGCTTCTGAACCCCTGACAGTACGAATAGGGTTTGAGGTGTCTTTAGACGCCATCTTGGCTAACCCCCTGACTGAGGCCATAGCTGTCAACTTTTCCCTTTTCTTGCGAGAAATCCTATTCAGGATAAGGGAATTTCCCTTAAAAAAAGGGAAATGTTGACAGCTATGACTGAGGCAGGAGACCCAGACCTAGACCACTCCCAAAAGATGGCAGCCCATTTTTTCCTGGGGGGCTCCAGTGCTCTTATCATCAAAGCCAGCCAGAAACTTGTATACCTTCCTAGAGATGGGAGTAGAAATTCAGAAAGGCAGTGTGCAGTTCAGTATGTCTTACGTAGCACCCCCCCAACAAATCCTCACCCCTCAGCTGCAACATAACCATGTGGGCCCTGACCCGTCGCCAGCTGCAAATGGTGTGGAAGCCATTACCACCCAAAGAAACAGAATTCTTCTGCCATGTCAGGATCATTCTCTCATATATATACAGTGGTGCCCCGCAAGACGAATGCCTCGCAAGACGGAAAACTCGCTAGACGAAAGAGTTTTCCGTTTTGGAGGTGCTTCGCAAAACGAATTTCCTATGGGCTTGCTTCGCAAGACGACAATGTCTTGCAAGTTCCTGCTGGTTTTTTTTCCTCCCCACCTTTTTCTAAGCCGCTAAGCCGCTTATCAGCTGATCCGATCAGCAGATAAGCCGCTAAAAGCGCTAAAAGCCGCTAATAGCGCTAATAGCGCTAATCCGCTAATCCTTCAATGGGCTTTCTTCGCAAGACGAAAAAACCGCTAGACGAAGAGAATCACAGAACGGATTCTTTTCGTCTTGCGAGGCACCACTATATATATATATATATATATATATATATATATATATATATATGCAGGTTTTGGTGTCTTCGGGTGTCTTCCCGTGTAAGAGTCGGGGTGTCTGTGCGACGTTTCGACGAGGTCTCACTCGTCATCTTCAGGCTGGTGCTTTCGGCTTCTTGTTACTGGAACTCTGTTGACGTCCTAATCTACAAAAAACCTGATGGCTCCCTAGGACACACTATCTACCGGAAAAAAACACACACCAACCGCTACTTACATGCACAATCACACCACCACCCTGCACAAATAAACTCCGTAGCCAAGACTCTCATCTCCAGAACCAAACGCCTGGCTGACAAAGACCACTTGACAACTGAGTTACAGAATCTCTCAAATGTGTTAATCGCCAATGGATACCAGAAAAACAGGGTTACGAAGCTAATCCAAAAAGAAACACCCCCCAAAAACCAAGACACAGAAGAAAACAATGGCATGGCCCTCCTTCCTTATATCAAGGGCACTACAGACAAAATCAGCAAAATCCTCCATAAACACAATATCAAAACAGCCTTCTGCACCAACCAAAAAATAGCCAATATCCTCAGAAACCCAAAAGACAAAATCCAGCTGGAAAACCAAGGGGTCTATGAAATACCCTGCAAAGTCTGCCCAGCCACGTACATTGGACAAACAAACAGACGAATAAATGCACGTATCGCAGAACACAAGAATGCCGTCAAAAAAGAAGAAAAAACTTCCTCTCTTTTCCAACACATGAAAGAAACAGGACACGAAATTAATTTTGCAGATTCCAAATTGCTCTTTAACATGGAACATCATCACAAGAGAATAATCATGGAAGCCATCGAGATAGAGAAACACCCTCACAACATGAACAAGCGTGACGACACGTCCCGCCTGCCAGACATCTGGAAATTAGCCCTCCCCACAAAAACCGACACCAGAACCAGAGGCACACAGAACGCCGTCACCAATCAACCACACCAGACCCAAACCCAGACCCTCTCCACAGACATATTACAGACTCCATCCAGTAGCCAAACTATAGTGGCACCTCCGGATGCTGCACCCCCCTGCAATCCCTACACAGATCTGGCTGGCACAAGGCACAAAACCACAGCTCGCCCCTATACACGAAGCCAAGCCAGAGCACAACTAAATGCAGCACAGCCATCTTCTCAGAAAAACTCTTCACAAGCTCAAGAGGTCAAGACACGAAAGCTTTAGCAACTAATCTACACTTAATGACCCACCCAGTGGTATTCAGAATATCACTCATGAAATCACCCAAGATATCCCTCAAGTAATTAAGGAACAAAAGAAGAAAAGGCACACTAATCTAGGAACTTCCTCTCTGCCCAGAACGTTGGAGGCTATACACCACACCCCTCAACAGTATTTATAGGAACTCAAACACCAGACTCTGCTCTGTTCCAGTAACAAGAAGCCGAAAGCACCAGCCTGAAGATGACGAGTGAGACCTCGTCGAAACGTCGCCCAGACACCCCGACTCTTACACGGGAAGACACCCGAAGACACCAAAACCTGCATTCCTGTACCCGTGAAAATCTACGAAGGCTCTGTTCCAGTAACAAGAAGCCGAAAGCACCAGCCTGAAGATGACGAGTGAGACCTCGTCGAAACGTCGCCCAGACACCCCGACTCTTACACGGGAAGACACCCGAAGACACCAAAACCTGCATTCCTGTACCCGTGAAAATCTACGAAAGCATATATATATATATATATATATATATATATATATATATATATATATATATATATATATGATTTTAACAAACAATATTAAAAGAACGAGCAGAGGGAAAATGGTAACCATGCTTAACAATGGGATCCTACACAGGTTGACTCAGGAGTAAATTCCACTGTGTTCAACGGGGATTATTCCCACAGAAGTAGCATGCATTGGATTGCAGCCTTAAGTGTTATGTGGCAACTTAAAAACAGATGTAGGCTGCCATTCTAAAGATACTTACTGGAAAGTAAGTCCCATTGAGCACAGTGGGGAATAGGGGCGGGTAAGAAATCCCATTCAGTTTGCATCTAAAGGCTGATCGACCCAGCTCTCCAAAACCAGACTTGGGAATTCACACTTTTCTGAACTTTGCAGTGCAGTTCTCCAGTCAAGTAATTTGTACAAAAAGTCATATCCTGAAGGAAAGTGTGGCTGCATTTTTCTTTAAGGTGCTATTCCCTCACCTGGGCATGAACCATTAAGAGATGGTTTAGAAGTTTATTCTTACCACAGATGGTACTGAGTAAACTTTACTTCTACAAGGCCTAATAATCTCAGGAAAAGATGGTACAGAACAAGGATTCTGCTGCTGATTTTTTTTTCTATGGAATCAGGGAGACACCAACAGTCATTCATAGCAGAGCAGCCTTGCATGGATTGAAGGACGGCTGTTACCAGAAATTTACCAGGTAGGCCAAACACTACTTCCAAAACACTTCCTTGCACCGGTAAGATTTGGGGCGACACTGGTGATAGTGCTTTCATCCTTCCCAAGAGTGGAAAAGGTAAAGGTAAAGGGACCCCTGACCATTAGGTCCAGTCGTGACCGACTCTGGGGTTGTGGCGCTCATCTCGCTTTATTGACCGAGGGAGCCGACATACAGCTTCCGGGTCATGTGGCCAGCATGACTGAGCCACTTCTGGTGAACCAGGGCAGCGCATGGAAACACTGTTTACCTTCCCACTGGAGCGGTACCTATTTATCTACTTGCACTTTGACGTGCTTTCGAACTGCTAGGTTGGCAGGAGCTGGGACCGAGCAACGGGAGCTCACCCTGTTGTGGGGATTCGAACCGCCGACCTTCTGATCGGCAAGTCCTAGGCTCTGTGGTTTAACCCACAGTGCCACCCACGTCCCTTCCCAAGAGTGGTGGAACAACCCAAATCCCTGGTACTCTGCAGCTGCAGAGCCAACATTCCAGATGTTGTTGGACTCCCACTCCCTCCATCCCTGACTGCTGCCCATACTGGTTGCAGCTGGAGTGCGACAACATCTGGAGGGACCATGTCAGCTACCCTTGCTCTACAAGGGTCTTTCTTGGCCCTTCGTGTTTTGTAGAACAAAGGTAGGGCCCAAGGGGCAGCCTTATGGGCAGCCTTCCAGTAGCTGCATACCATTGGGAGCCATGGCCATTCTCACACCACTCTCCATCCTGTTGATGATAAGCTGAGTAGCTTACAGCTTAATAACTATTCTGGGTGACTGATAGCTCCTTTGTAAAGACTATACAATGTCCAGACTCTTTAAAAAGAAGCTACAGTCTAGCTTCTGCACAGGTTTCTCCCTATTAACGTTTAGGGATATTCCTCTGTCTGACTCACTTCAGACAGATCACAGTGACACAACACTGTCCTCAACAGTATCCCGAGAAGCCTCTCTCAGTAGCCATTCTCCCTCACAGACACAGAGAGAAGAAAGCAGTTAAAAACGACAGTTGCTGGAATAATAGTCACAACACAAAGGAATGCCTCTTTCATGTGACTCACAGTTATCCAATCACATGAGAGAGCTACTGACAAAGGGGGGGAAAACCATACTAAAAATACACAGTAAGCTAACGTAAGTAAGCATGCCCATTTCAGGAAATTAAACCATCCTTAACATATCCTACATCCAGGCAAGGAAGAGGTGCATTTGCAGTTCCAGGACACATTCCAGATAGGCAATATCAAGAGAGTTGGCACAGAGCAGTCCAGGAGGTGTGTGGCCTTGGGTATGTGGCCTGGGAAGAGTCCTAAGGGTTGGAGGGTTGCTTTTTTGGCCCTGGTTCTAAGGCTCACCACCCCTTTTGCAGAACTTCTGGTTGCCCAAAGAAAGGGAGACGTCCTAGCATTATAAGTGCTGGCACCCATAAATATTTTAGTGAGAGCTTTGGACTGAAACATGGTTGAGATACTTTCCCCACAAGCAAAGTGTGGAAGGAAAGGCGAGGCCACACAGAACAAAGGTGCTTTCTTGTAACCTAGCAATGTACGTCTCCATCTGTCATCTCCAATAGGTAATAATTCACATAAGGGCTCCGTGGGGATTTGGGGATAAATGTAAACTGGCGCAATGGCACGCACCTGCCTCCACTACAAAAGTGAGTCACGGGTTCGTCAGGAGTAGTAAAAGCAATCTCTCCACTTCTATTTATACCCTCTCCCTCATACTTACTTTGAGAGAACAGCTGCAGCAAAACGTCGCCACCAGAGCTAAAAGTTTTCGGACTCTTGTCAGCCCTACTATTTATTTATTTAATAGAATTTATGCGCCACTCGATTGTAAGAAACCTCAGAGCAGTTTACAAAAGATAAAACAGGAAAATGAAATCATAAAATAAATTTCGCAACCCTACTTCAAAACCTACAAAAGATACTGGAACAGATTCAAACTACCTCACTTTCTAAGCATCTGGGTAGGCTTGTCTAAGTAGGAATGTTTCCAGCAGGTCCATAAAATAGTATACACTGAAGAAGCCCCAGAGAGCATGGCCATTGGTCAGGGATGATGGGAGTTGTAGTCCAGCAACATCTGGGCAGCTGCAGGTCCCTGCATCCCTGCTATAAAGGTAAAGGGACCCCTGATCATTAGGTCCAGTCGTGACCGACTCTGGGGTTGCGGCGCTCATCTCGCTTTATTGGCCGAGGGAGATGGTATACAGCTTCCAGGTCATTTGGCCAGCATGACTAAGCCGCTTCTAGAGAACCAGAGCAGCACACGGAAACGCCGTTTACCTTCCTGCTGGAGCGGTACCTATTTATCTACTTGCACTTTGACGTGCTTTCGAACTGCTAGGTTGGCAGGAGCAGGGACCAAGCAACGGGAGCTCACCCCCTTGTGGGGATTCGAACCGCCAACCTTCTGATCGGCAAGTCCTAGGTTCTGTGGTTTAACCAACAGCGCCACCCGCATCCCTTCGCCTCCCTGCTATACTTGATAGTTTATCAGTTACTCTGCAGTCAATGTGCAGTAGCAATATGTCTGGCCTGCAATCATAAGAACATTTGGGATAGACGGGATTTTGCCTCAGGAGAGGAGGTTGGTGGGACTCCTGAATTCCCTTCCAGACCTATTATTCTGATATTGGTTTTTTGAAGAAATTATTCCATTTGTACCGGCCCAAGATCACCCAGGAAGCACCATCCCTTAATGCAGGCATCCCCAAACTCGGCCCTCCAGCTGTTTGGGGACTACAATTCCCACCATCCCTGACCACTGGTCCTGTTAGCTATGGATGATGGGAGTCATAGTCCCAAAACAGTTGGAGGGCTGAGTTTGGAGGTGCCTGCCTTAATGTATTATATGACCCCATCTTTTTCCTTCCTTTATGGTATTGTGTGGGGGGGGTTTACTGTAAGTTGCTTGGAGACGTTCAGGTGACAAACGACTAATAAGTTTAATAAATGAAATGAAGTGCTGATTTGAACCCTGGTCTCCCGAGTCTGAGTCCAACACTCTAACCACTACACCACCCTGGCTCTGAAATATATCCTAAATTGCCTGGAGATTTTAATGCAACATGCTATTAAATACTAATACTACTATTACTAGTATTGTTGGCTCTGGAGTCAGATCCCAACCACCCCTGGAGAAATGTTACGGTGTGTGTGTGTATGTGTGTGTGGTTTACTTAGAAATATGACTATGCAATTGATTATTGTTAGTAATATCCTTTCGCCCACACCTTTGATGTTGATTTTGGAAGGGCGAATTGCGTGCACGGATTTCAACACAGCCCACACTGCTGAATTCACCAATGAGTTCGTTGAAGGTACTTGGTGGCCGTGCGAATGAATGAGTTGAGCGGGAGAGAGTAAAACACACGCTCACCCCTCAAGTCAACCTCCCTTGCTTCTCCGTTATGAGTAAGCGGAGCTCAGAAACACAGAAAGGGTAGCATGAATGAAAAAATCAACCAAACGGAGGAAAACAATCAGAATGCCAGAAAGTGACTAATTAATTACGGTGATTAGGAGGACTTGATTATGGTGTCTATGTGCAAAAGCGCAGAGCCCACAACCTGCTGGCCTTACGCCGACTGTTTACTACCAGCCTTAAGCAGTGCTAGTATCTTGTTTCGTCGTCAATCTCCTTGGAGAGCCCATTCAGGCAACTGCCTCTTGCGGTGACATCCGTAGGGTTATATGCAACAATATCATGCTCAGAGCAGACCCACTGAAATTGGTGACCAAGATGGACATATCCTTCATGAATTGTCAAATCCCGCATTCAAGCCTTTCAGGTGTTGTTGGGCTCTAACTAGTACCAGCAGCCCCGGACAGTGCAGTCAGTTGGTCAGGGAACGTGTTGATGTGATTTGCATTCTGACAACATCTGAAAGTCCACTGGTTACCTGGCCAGTGCTCAGAGATGATGGGAGCTCTAATCCAATGACCTCTGGAGGGCCACAGGTTCCTTGCCCCTGTTGCAGCAGCAAAGGACCATAGCTCAATGGCAAAGCATCCGCTTCACGCACAGAAGGTCCCAGGTTTGATCCCTGGCATCACCAAGTAAGACTGGGAGAGAAGTCTTACTGGGAGCCTGAAAACCTGGAGAGCTTCTGCCAGTGTGGACAATACTGAGCTAGGCTCTGAGTTGGTGAAAGGCAGCATCCTATGCAGTAGCGTAGCGTGGGGGTTGCCAGGGGTGCTGGCCGCACCGGGCGCAACATTTGGGGGCGCGCATTTGGCCGGCCCCCCTCGAGGAAGCGGGAACCTCTCCAAGGCGTGAGAGACCTCCTCCCGCCGCCAGCTTTCGGAAGGCTGCTCCGAAGCCTGGCGGCGGGAGGAGGGCTCTCCGCCCCACCGCCAGGCTTCGGAAGGCTGCTCCGAAGCCTGGCGGCGGGAGGAGGTCTCTCCGCCCCACCGCCAGCCTTCGGAAGGCTCCTCCGAAGCCTGGCGGTGGGGCTGAGAAACCTCCTCCCGCCACCAGCCTTCGGAAGGCTGCTCCGAAGCCTGGCGGTGGGGCGGAGAGACCTTCTCCCCGCGCCAGCCTTCGGATGGCTGTCCTGAAGACTTGTGGTGGGAGCAGTGGCGTAGCGTGGGGGGTGCAGGGGGGGCTGCCGCACCTGGCGCAACATCTGGGGGGCGCGCGGAAGAGACTCGAGTGGTAAAATCCACGGGTTAGGGGGCGCAAATTACTTGCCTTGCCCCGGGTGCTGAGAACCCACGCTACGCCACTGATCCTATGTTATGCACTGTGTTGAAAAGCACTTTCTTTTCTCTCTCTGGAATATACATGCAACCAGTTTCCTTGGATCCCACATTCTAGCAGGCTGAGAGCAGGCAAAAATATCCACTCTCCATCCACCATGCGTTATTTTATATCACGTACCGTTTTAGTTGTCCTTTTAAAATAAGCTTTCGAGCCCCCAGAGATAGCAGGGTTCTGGTCCCTGATAGATTTGCCTGCCTGCCCCCACCCCCAAGGAAATGTAGCACTCGACAGAAACAAAGATTCCCCCACCCCAACATTGTTTTAAAGGCTCTGAAAATAAGTCTATCGAATCCAACATTGTGGTCACCATGGCAACATTTCCATTGTATTACTTCCAGAAACCCAATTTTTTTAACTTTAAAAAAATCAATTTTTAAATTTTTTTCTTGTTTTCACTGTGCTATTTTTAGAAATTTTTATTTTTGGGTGTCTGTAAAATATCCTTGTTATTAATTTTAAGAAAGGTGCTCTTAAAACACACACACACACAAATTCAATGAATTAAATGGCTGACATATTTAGGGCAAGGAAGCACCAGAGTTCTACATAATGTGAGGCTGGGTGAGGTCTCCATGTGGAGCAAACTCCATCTGAGATCTTTATCACAAACCTCTCTCCTGTTTACCAGTCTGAAGTAGAGTGGCAGTGTGCTCTAGGAACTGCCTTGGGAAATTCAGGAAGTGTTAACACTGGTGGGTGATTAAGCCTACAGTCCTTTTGCACATTGACCTAGAAATAAGGTCCACTGAACACAGGGAGACTCACTTCTGAGTAAACATGTATAGGGCTGTGCTGCAAATTCCATTGGGAGGTGCACATAAGATCTGTCCATGTTGGAATTCACAACGGTCTTATTCTTCGAGCGCCTCTTGCAAATCACATAGGATGGCTTGGCCTTCAAAGTGGCGCCATCTTACGAATACGTGTGAAACCTAGTAGGCAGAGATGATTACAGTTTTCAGGATACCATCAACTGAAAGCCCTGTATTATACATGGCATTCCATTCCAATTTATTTCACAAGGCTCAAATCAACCTCATTTTGACACCTGACTTTGTCCAGAGTTTGCAGTGACATTCTATTCCAAAGGGTTTCTATTGTCTGGCTGAATAAGGGCTGAGTATTTCTGGGAAATGACATAACCTTACTTGATGATCATGGTTTCTTTTTCTTATGGTGGACCTTCTCTGGTAACAACCTTTGCAACAAATTTCACCTCATCTAGAATGAGGGTGGCCTTAATTTTCTTTCACATGAAGACAAGAGAAATAGCACAGTGGAGCAAAATGTATCATTTTGTAGGTTGCTTTGGGATGCATCTTATGAAAAAAGTGACTTCTTGTTGTTATATTTATTTATATCCTGTCTTTCCCACAAATTGGGACTCAAGGTAGCTTACATATCTTGTGTGTCATGTTCGCAAATGCATACATTTTTATGCCCAATTTAGTATACACATTTTTGGTACACGTTAACTTGGGAACTGCATTGCAAAATTCGAGTAGCGAGAATTTTGAAGGATGGCAGTGTTTTCAATTCACACATTGTTTCAAGGCTGTGTAGGTTCACCTTTAAATTGCCGAGTGAATAGAATTTCTTCCCATCCTTAACTACAGTCTTTATGCCTGACATCTAATATTTTGGGTTGTCATTTAACAAGAAAAGAAAAAAGTAAGGGGATCACCCAATCACGCGAGCCATTTAAAATGACACAGACAAGAACGAGTTTGCTTCCTCAGTTGAGCAAGGCCACCTCATTGTTGTTCTATCAGCCAGAACGTCTGACTTCTATTTTTATTTCACAAAGCCCATTGATCTTACAAAAACACAGTATTAGTCACGCTGAGGATGTTTACTGTAACGGCAAATCAATTAAGAAAACTGGAAGATAACTCGCAAATGCATTTCTTTGCCGGTGGTCATAATCTAACCAAATTATATGGTTGTTTGCCATCTGCTGACAAATCATTTCAGCCTCCATGGCTGATGTTACCCCCTTGGTTAAATAACTTGATTTCAGCTGGAGCATTCAAGGATGCTGTTCAGACACTGGAGTCGGAACAAGTTAAAATCCTACCCCCAATAAACTCTGGTATTGCTCTGCCGTTTCTTAAAATCACTTTCAATAATAATAATAATACTAATACTAATACTAATAATAATAATAATTTATTATTTATACCCCGCCCATCTGGCTGACCCAGCACGTGGCAGCTGCAAAAAGAGAGAGGATGAGCTCTGCATTGCAGATAATTTGGAAAGGGATTGAATCTCAAACTGCCAATATTGTAAGGCCAGTTTACAAATCTACAGTGTGATTGTGCACACTTGGAATACTGTGTATAGCTCAGGGTTGCAGCACCTCAAAGAGGATATTGTGGAGTGGGAAAAGACACAGGAATGATCAAAAGGATAGGAAAAACTTCCATGTGAGCAGAGGTTGCAACATTTGGGGCTTTTCGTTTAGCGAGGACAGGGCTTACGTAAAAGAGATGTCTAAAACCATGCAGAGAAGGGGGAAGTGAACAGATAGCTTTCCTATTCTCACATCGTACTAGAACCCAGGGTCACCCAATGAAGCTGAATGCTGGGAAATTCAGGATAGGCAAAAGAAAGTACTTATTCATACAACACATCATTAAATTATGGAATTGACGTCTACAAGATGTGGTAAGGTAAAGGGACCCCTAACCATTAGGTCCAGTCGTGACCGACTCTGGGGTTGCGGCACTCATCTTGCTTTATTGGCCGAGGGAGCCGGCGTACAGCTTCCGGGTCATGTGGCCAGCATGACTAAGCCGCTTCTGGCGAACCAGAGCAGCACACAGAAATGCCGTTTACCTTCCTGCTGGAGTGGTACCTATTTATCTACTTGCACTTTGATGTGCTTTCGAACTGCTAGGTTGGCAGGAGTAGGTCCAAGCAACAAGAGCTCACCCCGTCGTGGGGATTCGAACCGCCAACCTTCTGATCGGCAAGTCCTAGGCTCTGTGGTTTAACCCACAGCGCCACCCATGTCCCTACAAGATGTGGTGGCAGCCACCAATTTAGATGGCTTTTGACAAATCAACGGAAGATACGGCTCTATACCCAGACCCAGAATCCATAGCAGGGCTCTTTTGCTCCAACTTCCACTGTCAGAGGCAGCATGCTTCCGAGTACCAGTTTCTGGAGATCACAAGTAGGTAGAGTGCTTCTGCATCATGCAAGTCCCATAGGCTTTTGTTTGGTGACTGCAGAGAACAGGATGCTGCAATAGATAGGCCTTTGCTCTGATCCATAAAGGCTATTTTGATGCCCTCTCTTTTCTCCTTTCCGCAGCTTCCAGCTACCCTCCCAACGCAATGACCCCATAAACAGATTGCACGCAGTAACTGGAGTGGAATGACAGCAGCAAGGTGAGGTTGTTAAACTAGGGACCCCAGTCGAGGGCATAGAGACTCTGGGCACTCTTTAAAAATGTAAGAGAAAATTACTTCTGACTTATTCAGCCGAGTGACCCAAAACATTAAGTAAACAGGGAGGAGAAGGACAACATGCTCCTCCTGAAATAACCCGACTTTCAAACTCCACCGACTTCACATTTAAGTTACTTGATTCCTGTTTGCTTTCCTGGTCATGCACAAATGTGTGTTGTCCCAGGAGTCAACCAAGCATGCAGAGTGGAGCTTCAACCAGCTGGAGACTCCTGCTTCAGCTGATGGTGTAGGAATTCATTTGGCTTTCTACAGCTGAGGTAATATTCCTCCCCCCTCTCCATACCACACATATGGGGATGAGTGAAAATGGCTGAGCACAGGGGATATGGCAAAGTGCATCCATTTTACATTGAGAGATAACACAGAGTGATGTTTAATACCTTTTTGCAATGAAGAGGCTTATGGGGGGGCATGCATTATGGACTATGGGAATGCCACTTACGATTTTCTGGTAATGCCACTTACGATTTTCTGGTAATAATTCAGGTAGCATCTTATTTACACATTATGCAAAAGTAAGCCATGCAGGGAGCTTTGCACACAGGTATAGCAGGTAAATTCATGGCCCCTAAAGTGACTCATAAGGGACACGGGTGGCGTTGAGGGTTAAACCACAGAGCCTAGGACTTGCCGATCAGAAGGTCAGCGGTTCGAATCCCCGCGATGGGGTGAGCTTCCGTTGCTTGGTCCCTGCTCCTGCCAACCTAGCAGTTCGAAAGCACGTCAAAGTGCAAATAGATAAATAGGTACCGCTCTGGCGGGAAGGTAAACGGCGTTTCCGTGCACTGCTCTGGTTCGCCACAAGCGGCTTTGTCATGCTGGCCACATGACCCAGAAGCTGTACGCTGGCTTTCTCGGCCAGTAAAGCGAGATGAGTGCCGCAACTCCAGAGTCAGTCACAACTGGACCTAATGGTCAGGGGTTCCTTTACCTAAAGTGACTCATAAGGGACACAGTTGGCACTGTGGGTTAAACTTGCTGATCAGAAGGTCAGTGGTTCGAATCCCCACTACGGGGTGAGCTCCCGTTGCTCGGTCCCTGCTCCTGCCAACCTAGCATAATAATAATAATAATAATAATAATAATAATAATAATAATAATAATAATTTATTTATACCCCGCCCATCTGGCTGGGTTTCCCCAGCCACTCTGGACGGCTTCCAAAAGAATATTAAAATACTGTGATACATCAAACATGCACATGCAGTTCGAAAGCACGTTAAAGTGCAAGTAGATAAATAGGTACCGTTCCGGCGGCAAGGTAAACGGCGTTTCTGTGTGCTGCTCTGGTTCGCCAGTAGTGGCTTAGTCATGCTGGCCACATGACCTGGAAGCTGTAAGCAGGCTCCCTTGGCCAATAGAGTGCCACAAACCCAGAGTCAGCCACAACTGGACCTAATGGTCAGGAGGTCCCTTTATCTTTACCTTTAAAGTGACTCATAAATGAAATTGATGTTGCTGCTGCTGCTACTACTACTACTACTAATGTGTGAACCTGTAGGATAAATATATTTTCATTTTTAACCCTTAAGACTGTGTTGTGTGAAGGTGACCCACAAATCACCCTCAAGATAGATCTGTTATGTTAAAAACTGAGCAGTTAGGGCAGAGGAGTTTGGCAGATCCTGTGGCCCTGCAAATGTTGGACTCTGACTCCCATCAGCCATAGCAGCAAGCATAGTCAATGATCAGGGATGATGGGAGTTATAGTTGAAGAGCATTCTGTGGCCACAGACTCTCCATTCCTTACCCAGGACACAGACCTTTGGGGATATCACTTACTAAGTTTCTGTTAATATGGATGGAGGTGATGAAATTATTCGTGGCTACTAGACATAGGAATTAAATCAGGGGTGGGGAGCTTGCGGCCCTCCAGATGTTGTGGGACTACGATTCCCATCATCCCTGACCAATGGACATGAAGGCAGGGGCTGATGGGAGGTGGTCTGCTCACACCTGGAAGGCCACAAGTTCCCCATTACTGAACTCCCTGGTGTTAAAGAGAGATTATTTCTAATGATGAGAGTTTGGGGATGGCCATCAGCCTATTCTTCTTGAGATATTCCTGGATGGCCACTGTTGGAAACAGACTACTTAACTTAATTTTTATGTTCTCAGGGATGCAGATTTCCCAGACTAACATGCATTTCAATGAGGTTTGCATAGGAATCCCAAGGTTTGAACTAGTTTGCATTTGGGAGTGGGATTTGATCCAGTAAGCTGCCAATGGAATTGTGGTGAAGAGGTCTTAGATTGAGTCCCCATGACGGGGTTTGCAACATCAGCCTCGGTGATTGACAGACAAAGCAAAGCCGCTAAATTGGCTAGGTAAATACCAGGAAGGAACTTGACCACCTGCCTTGGCCTGGTTAAGAGAGCAGCATTTACTGCTCATAGCCTGTGTCTCAAGCCGGGAGCAAACTCAAGCCATAATTGAAATCTCCAGTTCAAAAAAAATGAAACTGACTCCTTATATTGTAGATGGAACATAAGCTGTAACGCAACAACAACTGTCAATAAATGTGTTCCTCAAGGAATGCTTCACATACGATATTTCACGTTGTCACATGATAAATCTTTGTACACCACAATGCTGGGAAAATAAGCACTTCTGTTATTTTTACAGATGACAGGGTATATTAGAGCCGAGCTGAACTGAAATGGCCCTCACAACATCACCAACTTGTTTGTAGATTGTGAAGTTGGTGTGTGTGTGTGTGTGTGTGTGTGTGTGTGTGTGTGTGTGGCATTTTCAGGCCTCATCATGGGACTGAAACTGCCTTGGTCGCACTGGTTGATGATCTTCGGCGGGCTAGGGACAAAGGTGAGAGCTGTTTCCTAGTTCTGCTGGATCTCTCAGCGGCGTTTGATACCATCGACCATAACATCCTTCTGGACCATCTTGAGGGGCTGGGAGCTGGGGGAACTGTCATACAGTGGTTCCGCTCCTTCCTCCTGGACCGTGTTCAGAAAGTGGTGGTGGGGGATGAGTGTTCAGACCCCTGGGCTCTCACTTGTGGGGTGCCTCAGGGTTCTGTCCTCTCCCCCATGCTTTTCAACATCTACATGCGGCCGCTGGGAGAGATAATCAGGAGGTTTGTGCTGGGTGTTCATCAGTATGCGGATGATACCCAGCTCTACCTCTCTTTTAAATCAGAACCAGTGAAGGCAGTGAAGGTCCTGTGTGAGTGTCTGGAGGCGGTTGGAGGATGGATGGCAGTTAACAGATTGAGGTTGAATCCTGACAAGACAGAAGTACTGTTTTTGGGGGACAGGAGGCGGGCAGGTGTGGAGGATTCCCTGGTCCTGAATGGGGTAACTGTGCCCCTGAAGGACCAGGTGCGCAGCCTAGGAGTCATTTTGGACTCACAGCTGTCCATGGAGGCACAGGTGAAATCTGTATCCAGGGCAGCTGTTTACCAGCTCCATCTGGTACATAGGCTGAGACCCTATCTGCCTGCGGACTGTGTCGCCAGAGTGGTGCATGCTCTGGTTATCTCCCGCTTGGACTACTGCAATGCACTCTACGTGGGGCTACCTTTGAAGGTGACTCGGAAACTACAACTAATCCAGAATGCGGCAGCTAGACTGGTGACTGGGGGCGGCCGCCAAGACCATATAACACCGGTCTTGAAAGACCTACATTGGCTCCCAGTACGTTTCCGAGCACAATTCAAAGTGTTGGTGCTGACCTTTAAAGCCCTAAACGGCCTCGGTCCAGTATATCTGAAGGAGCGTCTCCACCCCCATCATTCTGTCCGGACACTGAGGTCCAGCTCCGAGGGCCTTCTGGCGGTTCCCTCATTACGAGAGGCCAAGTTACAGGGAACCAGGCAGAGGGCCTTCTCGGTAGTGGCGCCCGCCCTGTGGAACGCCCTCCCATCAGATGTCAAAGCGATAAACAACTACCTGACATTCAGAAGACATCTGAAGGCAGCCCTGTTCAGGGAAGTTTTTATTATGTGACATTTTAGTGTATTTTTCATCTTTGTTGGAAGCCGCCCAGAGTGGCTGGGGAAGCCAGATGGGCGGGGTACAAATAATAAATTATTATTATTATTATTATTATTATTATTATTATTATTATTATTATTATTATTATTTTGGTGACTGAGAGTTTTGTGAACAGGCCACACTTACAGCCATATATTCTTATGCTCGCTGCTGCTGCCTGGTGCCATTTTCTCAATGCTTTCTATCCAGAAATCTTTAAAGTGAGAGTGGGAAGGCTTTCCCTCACTCTGATTTGGCTTCATGAAGTCAAATCAGAGTGAGGGAAGGAGCAGGAAGTAATGCTTCCTGCTCTTGCTCTTGCCATCTCTTGTGTTAGAAGCACTGGGGGGAAAGCATCAGAAAGCAGATGAAAGCGCAAGGACCATGTGAACAGTTAAAAAGGTAAAGGGACCCCTGACCATTAGGTCCAGTCGTGGCCAACTCTGGGGTTGCGGCACTCATCTCGCTTTATTGGCTGAGGGAGCCGGCGTACATGACTAAGCCGCTTCTGGCGAACCAGAGCAGCGCACAGAAACGCCGTTTACCTTCCCACTGGAGTGGTACCTATTTATCTTCTTGCACTTTGACGTGCTTTCAAACTGCTAGGTTGGCAGGAGCAGGGACCGAGCAACGGGAGCCCACACCGTCACAGGGATTCAAACTGCCAACCTTCTGATTGGCAAGTCCTAGGCTTTGTGGTTTAACCCACAGTGCCGCCCGCGTCCCTTTTATGTGAACAGTTAGGCAGCAGCTAATCCTGCAAACGAATAAGTTGTTGTCTCAAACTCTCCTTTCTGCTGGAACCCAAGAGGTGAACCAAAACTGTTCCTGAAAGAACTTTCTGCTTTCCTGTGTATGTGTATGTAGGAGTGTATGTAGGAGAAACAGAATGAGCCAAGCAGTCTTAGTGTTTGTGGAAGACCACATGGAGATTTAAGCAAAGCAAAAGAGTTGAATTTTGTCATTTTGAAGAAGAAACCCTATTCTCAGGGTATTTGCACTCGGGAAATTAAAGTCTCATTCCACTCCAAAAAGCAAAGCAGATGATCAAGTAACTTTCCCCCCCTATCTCCTCTAATTCAGAGCATCCCTCAGCATCCAGATGGCCGGGAAAGAATCCCCAGGCTTTCTCTGACAGATAATTCTAGCATCTGTCACTCAACGGCAGCTGGAGCTGTCAAATGAGACAGCACCTTCACAGCATCTTGGAGCATCCGATCATCAAAAGGACTGGATCTTGCCAGGGTCAGTGAAATGTAGTTCAGCTCTTTCTGTCTTTTTCTATTTTTAAAGGGTAGTAAGAGTAAGCAATGCTAGGCCGATGGTCCCAAAAGGAACTGTTGACGTTAGACTACAACCCTTATAATTCCCAACCATTGGCTATGCTAGCTGGGGCTGATGGGAGTTCACTGGCATTTATATATGAGAGCCAGTGTGGTGCAGTGGTTAGCATGTCGGACTAAGACCTGGGAAACAAGGGTTCAAGCCCCCTATTTGGCCACGAAGCTCACTGGGCGAGCCTAGGTCAGTCACTGCTTAACCTACCACACAAGGCTGCTGTGAGGATAAAAAGGGGAGGAGGAAAACAATTTAAGCCACCTTGAGCTCTTAAGAGGAAAAGATGGGATAGAAATGCAATCAGTCAAACAAACAAACAAACAAACAAACAAACAAACAAACAGTACTGAAGGAATGGGTTTCTGTGCAGTTTGAAATGGGACCCAAAATCCACTTTTTTCCTTTTCCAAGGGAGCATTTCTAAAATGCTTTAACTTGAGCTCTTGAGCCAAAACCCAGCTGTATAAACAAGTGCTCAAAGCTCTCTCCTTTATCAGTCCATGACACCTAATGAATGGCCTTGTCCATTCCAAAGTGGAGCAGGGATGGCACATCTGGGTCTTATCTTACATCCTGACCACAAAGACGCACAGACCTTGTCAGGTCTGACAAGAGACCCGGGAACAGCACCAGGAGTGTTCTTAGAGTTGGTGACCTCCTGCCCCAAGATAGGAGTATAGGAACAGGTACAACCTTTTATGGTCAAGAACAGGAATATCTGTTTATGGTCATGGATGTCAACTTACGTGTATAAGCTGACGTGGTTGGATTCCTGAGGAAGGGGGGAGAGGGTGCCTGGAGGAGATATATACTGCATGAAATTTCTCATTTCTTTGGACTTGCTGTGAACTGACCACGCAAGTGCCTTCTGCTGTCCGGAGAGCAGAATAAACTCTTTCTCTGAATCAACTTCGGTGTCATTTGACTTCCTTTCTCCCTTCTGGGAGCAATGCAGACCCCACCAGTCGGTAAAGTCTAATAAGGCTACAGTACCACTTAATCATTAGCATTTCTAACCATACAGTAAGAATAATCATAAAGTCAAATACTGTATCAAAACTCAAAGCCATTTACAAAAAGAACGCACACTCAAAACCTTCACCATGAAGGGATTTGATTAAGACCAGTGTTTATCAAACTTGGGTCTCCAGCTGCTTTTGGAACTACAATTCCCATTATCCCTGACTACTGGACTTGCTAGCTAGGGATGATGGGAGTTGTAGTGCAAAACAACAACAACAGCTGGACACCAAAATTTGGGAAACACTGAGATAGCAAAGTTTTCTCTAAAAGCCTCAAAATGCAAGAAAAGAGAGTCATTCAAGCCACCGTTCATTTTACTCTTTTTAAATTCAACTCACAGAAAATTATGCTTATCTTTGGTGCTGTTCTGATGCCTCAGGCACTTCTACAAACTTGCCTCTGGGAAGCTCTAGGGCACCCCACACATTTACTGCCCAACAGATTTCCATACCGCACACTTTTGAAAAGAAATGGGTGGCAGGGACAGGATGGATGGGGTGAAGGAAAAATAGGGGGAACTGTCCCTTCTCTTCAACAGCCAATGATGACATTTGACAGACCATCTCCCATTAGCTAGCATGGGGAAATTAATTTCTCTGGTTAGCAGGTGGGCAGAATTTCATGTTTTTCATGTTGCAAATTAATGGGAATTTTGAGGCAGAAGAAGTGTCTGGGAAATAATGAGTCTAATAGGATTTAGGCTAGAGTAGAAAAAATGGATGCAAGGAGAATCATGAACTCAGTTTTGCCAAACCCACTGCAATGTCCATCTCTTCCCTATCACGAGCCAAGGAAAGATTTGCATAACTAAATCTAGCTTTCCCCCTCTATGATGGGGGTGGGGGCGCGTCTAAAATCAGAGAGCTGCATGTGGCGCTTGGGCTAATTTCATGTGGCCTTCAGTCTAACTTCTGGGGGGCAGCAAGGAGAGAAAAATGGAGAGAAGGGGTGGCAGGAAGAGAAAAAAGGGGGCACATTGTCTCTATGACCCATTAGGAGGAAGGGCCGTAGCTCAGTGGCAGATCATCTGCTTTGAATAATAATAATAATAATAATAATAATAATAATAATAATAATTTTATTTATACCCCTTCCTCCCCAGCCAAGACCGGACTCAGGGCGGCTAACAACCGATATAAAAAAAAGTTGATTGAAATACAACTTCAAAAACAAGTTTAAAATACAACATTAAAACATTAAAACATTAAAATGCAGCCTCATCACAGGAGGAGAAAGGAAAAAAGAAAGAGGGGGAGGGAATCAAACTGATTCCAAACCAAAGGCCAGGCGGAACAACTCTGTCTTACAGGCCCTGCGGAAAGAAATCAGATCCTGCAGGGCCCTGGTCTCATGAGACAGAGCGTTCCATCAGGCCAGAGCCGGTGATGAAAAGGCCCTGGCTCTGGTTGAGGCTAATCTGACTTCCTTAGGGCCCGGGACCACTAGGGTGTTGCTATTTATGGAATGAATGAATGAATGAATGAATGAAGAAGGTCCCAGGTTCACCCCTTGGAATGTTCAAGTAGGGTTTGGAGAGCATCATGTCTGAAAGCCTGGAGCAACATTGCCAGTCACTGTAGACAATAATGGGCTAGAGGGACCCTCTTACATTGGTCTCCAGCCCCACCTGCCACTGGCTGTGGCCTCCTCCACCAGCATGCAGACACCAATAGAAAAAATGGTCCCCATCTTAGCTCTGTGAGGTGATCCTTCTCCATATTATCAATGCCCTGTGAAGGAGTCCCCTCCCCAAAAGTCAGGCTCAAGGCCTTTGGGTTCTGAGACCTGAGTGGGATGTCTGGCAATAAAAAACAGGCCCCTCCAAAGTGCATGGCCCAATACAGGCAATGGCCATGATCCAAGAGTGTCTGGGGGGACGGCAAAAATTTAGGTAGCCTTGCTGAATCAGAGGTGGCTGCTCATTTAGCTCTGATGCCAGGGCTTAAATGGGCACCATGGGCAGAGATTGGTTCTTGTGATCAGCTGACACAATGCTCAGGCAGGTCTAGCACTGTAGCCAAGAGGCGGAGAGTATAAGCCAGCTAGTGTCAGGTTTCAGGGAATCAGCTTCCTCCCTCATGGTAGTAAATAAGAAGATCAAATGAAAGGAACGTCTTACCAGTTAGATTCTTTAATAATCACAGTAAGAGACAAAATAACACATCTCCCTAGAAATGGTGGTGTTCCCAATTAAGGGATACCCCCTCCACCCCTATTAATGTACGTCATTCCTATGTCTTGCAATCATAGCTGTCAATGTTTCCCTTTTTTAAAGGGAAATTCCCTTATTCCGAATAGGATACCTTGCAAGAAAAGGGAAAAGTTGACAGCTATGCTTGTAATCTGAGCTCGTACCTTCTGTGCTTTCTGTTCTGAGACTTTCTGAGTTATTCTCGACTTTGGGGAGGGCGGTGGAGGAATGCTGTCCAACGACTGTGAATCTGTTAACCCTCTCTCTTCCAGTGTTTCTTCTCCTAACTGTTCCCCATCCAGTATTTCCCAGCTTCTGCCTTCTGAACTATGCCCCTCTGCAAACCACTGTTCCAAATCTATACTGCCTTCCTGTTCCTGGGAAGATTCAGGGTCAGGGGGTTGGGGTGGCTCCCACCATTCCTCCTCACTGCAGCCCTCCTCAACACGGTCCCTGTCAGCTAGGCTTGCATTGGAAAGGGTGTCTGTGTTCCAGAAGATAAAGTTCTGAAGCCTGACTGCTTGGTGTTCTAGTTACATAACCCCACACCATGTGTCATAGCTGGCCAGTTTTCAGAGGCTTAAAACAAAAATGATGTGATTTACTGCAGCATTATCTGGATCACTTAGAAGTGCCTCAATCCGTACATGTGTTCCCCATGTGGTCTATGACCGAGGGCTGTAGAATGGACAGAGATGTCTTCCAATAGGGGCAACACTACGTCATGGCTGCTTCTATCTCCTTGCTTTTGCCCCTGTTCTGTGCGCATTACTGGAGATCCTCAGCTGGTCAGAAGCCAGAGCACAAGGCAGCATAGCTGCCAACCGTCCCTTATTTGGTGGGAAAGTCCCTTATCCCAGCGCTGTGTCCATCTGCTGTCCCTTATTGATGATGTCCCTTAAATTTCCCGGGTTTCAAAGGAAGCAGCTCCTCTCCCTCCCTCCCTCCCTGCCGGCCAGGGAGGAGGGAGGCTCCAACTGTGTTGCTTGGCTGTGTTGCTCACCCAATAAGGAGTCTAAGAATGACTGGGGGGTGGAGCTTGCATGCCTTGTGCCGATCAAATCGGCCGTGTTGCCTGGGGACTTGCCTTTGCTCAACGCTTCACAGCGGAGAGGTGACGTGGTTTTCCTTGCTGCATCCCCTTTGCCGGGTTGCTGCGCTGTGGGAACCACTGCTTGAGGCTTCGTTTGGCTGCTGGCTGGGCTTTCTGCCTTTGGCTCGGAGGGGCTTAGAAGTTAAACATACCTGTGATCCTTGGAAAATCCCTTATTTTGGCTGCTGATCCCTTATTTTTGAGGCTGCTGGTCCCTTATTTTCAAATCTGTAAGTTGACAGCTATGCAAGACAGACACCTCCAGACAGTGACAACTCTGTATCAGGTCTTCAGAGGACATCAGTCCCAAGAGACAAATGTAATTGCTATGTAGATCAGCAGTAAGTGGTACTCCCCACTATGGGCTTTTGCGTCATGAACTCATAAGGAGTAGGTAGAAGAAAAGGGGCAATTGATACCTTCTTAGTCAGAGTCGGTTAGTGAAAGAACAGGTGAAAAAACTGAGTTTGCATTCTGTTGTAGTTTTTGGCACTCATTATGAACACACCTCTTCACACAGGCTTTTGGGAAAGTGATTCAGGAAGGACAGCTGTAAATGAAAAGGTCCATCTGCTGTACTGATATGGTTTGCCTTTAAAAATTATCCTTTTAATGTCGTTATATTGAGTTTTATTGTTTTATTGTATATGCTATAAGCTACCCTGGGATCTTGAGGAAGAAAGGTTTAGAAATGGAGATGATTATAACGATAAGAAACATAGTATTAATTACCCTGAATATGCTGAAACCAATAGAAATATGGTGCCACCTAGTGGTAGAATTCAAGGATTACAATTCAGATCAGTCTACCAAATAAAAAAGGGGAGGAATGCTGTACGCAAAGAATGCACAACTGAATAGTGGATCCTGACCATCACCCTCCAAAAAATAATCACAACAAGTCACTAAAACACTTTTAACATCTTACAGTTAACAGCTAAAATCACGAGCTGGTTTTCAGAAGAGAACAGAAATCTGAATTCCTAATGGTATAAATGTATACTTAATGTGCAAAAATTAATAGAACTTTGATTTCCTAATGTCATGTTCCACCATCTCCTTGTTAGGACCAGCCCATATCCGGAACCAAGCAAGACCTCTACACTGGAGAAGAGAAAAGGCCCCCATTGCCAGATCCAACATCTATAGCGACTAAGGGGAGTCAATGAACACTGAGACACACCCTCAGACCACTACGCTGGAAGATACCTATCTCAAGAAGTCTGTAGAGTTGGAAGATCTGATGCACTCCAAACAGTCACCCCCCAGAATCTCCATCAGGTGTGGAGACAATGATGAATCCAAGTTAGAGTTCAGTCCAAAAGATGCAGTGCACATCTGGAAACATCAGGCTTCTAGTCTCTGAAGGTTCACCCACACTTCCCTTTGTCCCACGTTTTCTTCTGTTTGGTCTCTGACTTCTGGACATAAGTCCAATAGGGCTTTGTTTTGTCTTACCACTTTCTTTGGAAAAATCCAAAGAAATTGGATTGTTTGTTTGTTTGTTTGTTTTTATTATAATTTATATACCATCCTATACCTGGAGGTTTCAGGGTGGTTCACATAAAAAGATCACAGTACAGTGGTACCTCGGGTTACATACGCTTTAGGTTACAGACTCCGCTAACCCAGAAATAGTGCTTCAGGTTAAGAACTTTGCTTCAGGATAAGAACATAAATTGTGCTTTGGCGGCGCAGCGGCAGCAGGAGGCCCCATTAGCTAAAGTGGTGCTTCAGGTTAAGAACAGTTTCAGGTTAAGAACGGACCTCCGGAGCGAATTAAGTACTTAACCCGAGGTACCACTGTATATAAAATAAAAATGAAAGCAAGAACCCAATAATACCCCCCCCCAAAAAAGCCACATTTTAAAAGGGTATGGGGTGTTGATCAGGTCAATCAAAAGCCTGGTTAAAAAGGAACATTTTTGCCTGGTGCCTAAAGGTGTATAATGAAGGCGTCAGGCGAACTTCCCTGGGGAGAGCATTCCACAGATGGGGAGCCACTGCAGAGAAGGCCCTGATCTTGTGCTGCCACCCTCCGGACCTCTCGAGGAGGTGGCACATGAAGGAGGGCCTCAGAAGATGATCTCAGGGTCTGGGTAGGTTCATGTGGAAAGAGGCAGTCCTTTAGGTATTGCGGTCCTGAGCCGTTTAATGCTGAATGTCAATCCATAGAAAACCCGATTGCTGTTTGCTTTGATTCAGCAGTAAACCACAGGTTTCACTGGGGGAAGTGGCAGTAAAAAAAGGAAAACTGCTCAGACCCATGCCAAGAAG
Source organism: Podarcis vaucheri (assembly GCF_965113315.1). Lineage (NCBI taxonomy): Eukaryota > Metazoa > Chordata > Lepidosauria > Squamata > Lacertidae > Podarcis > Podarcis vaucheri. Next base: position 14,232,867 of record NC_138762.1, read on the forward strand.
TCACAGACCAAACAGAAGCATGAATGAGACCTGAGTATCACTCAGGAGGAACTATAACCAGAGCATTTTCCAGACTAAGGCTCCATATAAGACAGAAAACTCACACTGTCTGCAGGCTAAATGTAGCTCAGCTAGAAAAGGCAATGATGTGCAGGGAGGGAAGAAAGCAAACCAAGAAAGCAAATCCAATTTATGTACACTTCCTGGAGGATATCAATAATCCACCTTTAGCATCAGTCTGTTTATTAAACCATTTTTTTAAAAGTTGTTGAAGAAACACCGGAGATAGAAACAAGAGGCCCAAATGTTAAAGCTAAACCCACTTGCTTATTTAAAATAATCACTGCCTCTTCATGATGACATACGTCCACCTCTCTCAATTTCCATTTTCTATCTAAAGACAAAAAAGGAGAATTGTATACAATCGTAGATGCTCAAGTTGTTCAGCAATCATCAAGGAAGCTGCTGTGGTTGACAGCTGCGATCTGTTGGCTTACAATTAGGATGCTCAGAGGAATGCATCATGTTCCCAGGGCACAGTCCTCATTCCAGCTCAGAGGCAGAGCTGGAGAAAGAGGAGGCATCATCCATGGAGCCAACCATCACTCCTAGCCACTGAGTCTAAAGCAGGCATCCCCAAACTCGGCCCTCCAGCTGTTTTGGGACTACAACTCCCATCATCCCTAGCTAACAGGACCAGTGGTCAAGGATGATGGGAATTGTAGTCCCAAAACATCTGGAGGGCCAAGTTTGGCCATGCCTGGTCTAAAGGATGTGACTTGGATGGACTCCTCTAGCTCAGAGAGCACTCCTCCAATTAACCCTCACTGCATCCATACTAAAAGAGCCAATGGATGCAGATTAGGACCATGCCCCTTTAAAAGAGCAGACATTTCCTCAGAGAGGTGGGCCTAATAGGAGGTTAAAGCCTTCGTAAGTCTTAGATGCTGAAGCAACAACTCTTCCCTAAGTGAGTCCTGGCAAGCATTGGAGCTGTGAGCTCTCCAGGGTGCTGATCTGCCTGTCTGTGACTTTGCTCTTTGGGGTGTGGCCTTTGTTCTATCAATGGGTATCAGTCTGGCCTCTTCCGGGACCCTGAGACTCTGTCTCAACCCCCATCTTTCATCCTGGCCATCGAGGTCCAGCTCCGAGGGCCTTCTGGCAATTCCCTCACTGAGGTCACAGGGAATCAGGCAGAGGGCCTTCTCGGTGGTGGCGCCTGCCCTGTGGAACGCCCTCCCATCAGATGTCAAGGAAATAAACTACTATTTGTCTTTTAGAAGACATCTGAAGGCAGCTCTGTTTAGGGAACTTTTTAATGTTTGATGTTTTATCATGTTTTTAATATTCTGTTGGGAGCCGCTCAGAGCGGTTGGGGAAACCCAGCCAGATAGGCAGAGTATAAGTAAATTAATCATCATCATCATCATCATCATCATCATCATCATCAAGCTGGAAAAAGACAGCACAGAGTGGATTATTCCCATGGGTGAAATAAGTTACCCATTCTATCCAAGGAACATATTTCAAGTTCCATAACTTATTTCAACCTTTCTACAGCTAATGTCGCTGCAACGTATTTTCACAAACATTTTTTCCCTGCAAGGAACCAGATTTCCCAGTAACTGCAGTTTTATGTGCTGTGCTGGGGCAAGGGGCTTCGATCGTAGTGAGTCTGTAAACCAGGAAGCAATTTAGGAATGCCTCAAAAAGTAATACAGTTGCGTCTGTATGTGGCAATAGCTCAACTTGGAATATCCTGTGGAGCAATTAGTTCCAGGACATGCTGAGTTGAATTATTATTCATTATTTTTTATTAAACATTTATATAGTGCCATCGATTTATACAGCACCAGAAGCTTTACAAAATAATAGCTACCCTTTGGGTAAGGTTGGATGAATCTGTCAGTTTTGATTTCTCTCAGTTTCACACTTTCCCAATCTTAAATTCAGGTTTCCACAGCTCCATATAGATTTTGATTGGCTGTCCAATTTTAAAAGCCCTCACAGAAATTTGTCGGTGTTTTAGTGCACATTTAAGAGACTGAGAGGAGATATGATAGCCATCTTCAAATATGTAAAGGGCCATCACACGGGAGATGGAGCAAGCTTATTTTCTCTGGCACCAGAGGGTAGGACCCAAACTAATGATTACAAGAAAGGAGACTCCGAAGCAACATCAAGAAGAACTTTCTAACAGTAAGAGCTGTTTGACAGTGGAACAGAATCCATTGGGAGGTTGTGGACTCTCCTTCCTTGGGAGTTTTTCAGCAGATGTTGGATGGCCATGTGCCATTGATACGTTGGTTGAGAGTCCTGCATTGCAGGGGGTTGGACTAGATGACCCTAGGGTCCCCTCCAACTCTACAATTCTGTGATTTCCCCCCAAAACACACATTTTTGAAGCCAATTTCTTGAAATACAAGGCATTCCTTATCTTGTTTTCACCAATATGTGCATTTGCATGCACACTTCCCCTTAAAATCACATCTTTATACACATTTTCTAGTTGTAAAAGTGTATTGCAAAATTCAGAAGAGCTTCAGTTTTTAAGGTAGCTATGTTCCAGTTTCCTTATTGCTTTAGGAAACTTGACTTGTGAATTTTATCATATACCAGCCCCTTGCTTTTTCCTCCTAAATTTTAAAATTTCTGAATACTTTAAACCAGGAGTAGCCAATGCAGAGCCATCCAGAGGTTATGCACTGCAATTGCCATCAGCCCCAGCAAGCACGGCCAGTAGCCTAAAACATCTAAAGGTAAAGGTAAAGGGACCCCTGACCATCAGGTCCAGTCGTGGCCAACTCTGGGGTTGTGGCGCTCATCTCGCTTTATTGGCCAAGGGAGCCGGCATACAGCTTCTGGGTCATAGAATCATAGAATCATAGAATCATAGAATCATAGAATCATAGAATCCTAGAGTTGGAAGAGACCACAAGGGCCATCGAGTCCAACCCCCTGCCAAGCAGGAAACACCATCAGAGCACTCCTGACATATGGTTGTCAAGCCTCTGCTTAAAGACCTCCAAAGTAGGAGACTCCACCACACTCCTTGGCAGCAAATTCCACTGTCGAACAGCTCTTACTGTCAGGAAGTTCTTCCTAATATTTAGGTGGAATCTTCTTTCTTGTAGTTTGGATCCATTGCTCCGTGTCCGCTTCTCCGGAGCAGCAGAAAACAACCTTTCTCCCTCCTCTATGTGACATCCTTTTATATATTTGAACATGGCTATCATATCACCCCTTAACCTCCTCTTCTCCAGGCTAAACATGCCCAGCTCCCTTAGCCGTTCCTCATAAGGCATCGTTTCCAGGCCTTTGACCATTTTGGTTGCCCTCCTCTGGACACGTTCCAGTTTGTCAGTGTCCTATGTGTCATGTGGCCAGATTGACTAAGCCGCTTCTGGTGAACCAGAGCAGCGCACGGAAACGCCGTTTACCTTCCCACCGGAGTGGTACCTATTTATCTACTTGCCCTTTGACGTGCTTTCGAAACATCTAGAAGGCACCAAATTGGCTACATGTAATATAGACTTTTCCCATAGGGAAGAAGCTCATTGTCAGCATTTTGGATGTCTTTTTCTGGACCTTTCCCAGAAAGACCATGCCCCTTTTTGAGATTGGGTGACCAGAACCACACACAATGTTCCAGATCGGGGGATGCCCCCCAAGATTTATGCAAGTGCATTTCATATAGGCTCCTTTAGTTTTCAGTTGCAGCAACATGCAATTCACCCCTTATGCCAACACAGCCACAAAGAAGATTTGAAGTTCCTGGTTGGACCATATACTACATGCCCAGAGCTCTGAACAGACCCAAGCAGAAGCCTCTGTGGAATTCAGTCGTATATCTGCAATTTTTGCTCAGCCTGTATATATTTCTAAATGTCCCTTTTTAATTGAGCCTGTTCATAAGAACATGAGAAGAACGCTTCCAAGACATATCTCACCCAGCATTCTGTACTCACAGTGGCCAATCAGATGCTTATGGAAATCCCACAACCAGGATCTGAGGAGGACAGCACTCTCCTCACTTGTGACGCCCAGAAACTGGTATTTAAATGAATATTGCCTCCAAGAGTGGAGGCAGCATCTATCTGAATATTGCCCCCATTGTTATTGGAGATCTGATATATTCCACCTCTCCCCCAATGCATTGGGTTTTTCTGTGGCTGACAGTTCCTCATTCATGCAGACACTCAGCAAGAAATTTTAAGAAATGCTTATACTCTGACACACCCAAATTATGTTGTTGAGTGTTGCTGTTGCTGTTGTTGTTTGCTTCTGAACTGCCTACACCTCTAATTCTTTTGCCTCTTAGGGCCTCCCCACATTCCTCAGAAAGCTGCCCTTGTTTCTCAGACCTGCGTCGAGTTTCAATCCCAGGCACACTGACAGCTTTCTGTCCCCTCATCAAACTAGACTGCAAGCATTCTTTGCTTTGTGCCTAGCAGGGAGTGTTAATGAACATTCCATCGACTCAGATTTAGAAGCTTCACCTATCCAAGCCCAGATGTAATGCAGACAGGGAGCAGAATGACAAAGCTGAAGCAGAGTGATGCAATTTCACCCCAAGCACAGAATTCACACACCAAAAGAATACTGAGCAGAAGTCTCAAGTGAAGACAGCAAATGATTTTGGGTACATGAAGGACACCTATCTGCAAGGCCTGTGAATGAGTTTGAAAGAGACATACAAAATGGAAACTACAGGTTTGAGTTAGCTACTTCCCAGTTCTTTAAAACTGCATCATTCTTTTGCCATCCCTAATACCCCCAGTCAGTTTTCTTTGTAGCTGCCTTCAAGACGACCCTCCCATGCAAATCCTCTTGATGTTTATTCAATAGACACAGCTGCTATCTCAATGCTGCAGCCACAACAAAGGGAAAGCAAAGGAGGAACTGTGCATGGGAGAACCGCCCCCCCCAACAAATCCCCCAGGTGACTAAATGAATGATAATGCCAAATGCGAAATTTCTAAGTCTAACCACCGCCTCTGTCAATTGCTCTCCCTGCATATTGGATTTGGAAATTAATGAACTCCTTTCATTCGCAGACGCTGTTGAAACAGGGTGCTAATTGGCTGACTTGGAAGATTTATAGTTGTTGAAACTTGATTGAATGTGCTTCCCCACCCTGGGAAGTGTTGCTTTGCTGGGACCACTGCAGAGATGCTGCATTGCAGCACGAGGCAAGTGTACGGACCACTGATTGAGTATGACTTTGGACATTGTCTTGCCATGCATGAAGAGGAAGCAGAGATTCCCTGCATCTCCTGTTCCTGCTCACCTACAGCAATGTCATATGGGAAATACACCTTCTGCTCCCACCCATTACCTTGCCTAGGAGATATTCTAGCTTCCTATGGAGCACAGCAGGTTTATTTCCAGTATGGAGAGGATGCAGTTCTGCCTCCCTCTCCCCAATATCAGCTTTATCTCTCCTGAATATATATATTTATATATTGCATATCTCAGTTGTTCATCCTTCATGCCTGACCAACCTGGACACCCAATTTTCTATAGGTTCAGTATTATCTTTGCTGGTCTAACCCATGCATTGAAAATATATTTTCTTCACCACCTATCCATGCACAAATGTGCAAATAACTATAAGCATTACCATCGCACTGTCATATGCGCACAGTTTAACAATAGATATTGGATAACTGCATGTTAGGATTCAAAGCAGTGTGTAAAAAAACCAGTCATTCCATGTAGTGTGGATTCATAAATGTTGAAAAAGAATTTTGTAGATTTGTTCCGCCTCCTTTTAAGTCCTAGCATGCATGGCACAGTGATTTTTACAAGTTGATAGTTTTATCACTGTGTATCTTTCTTTTTAAGTATACCCCCCACCCAAATTGACATGCATTTTTTTTTAAATGTTGAAAGAGATGCATTTATATAGTGCTTTAGAATATAAAGAATGAGTCACATACATTAACTTTCAGTCCTTGGAGCAATCCTGTAATTACAGTTCAGGGTTATGATCCCCACACTGTAGCCACTGAGGCTGAGATGGAGGGCTTGCCTAAAGTCATCTAGAGAAGCCATAGAAGAGGCAAAACAGAGACTTCCCAATTCATAGCAGGGTCTCTTAGCCATGTTGTTTCACGAGCTCTTTACCATGACCCAATCTGCTGGTGATCACTTAGATCTGCAGGAACCAGCACCTTTTCACCCAAGGGGCCTCACATATTTAACTTGCCTACCACTGCAGGTAGCATACATGACAACAGATAACAGAGTGCCAGGCTCTTGCCAGAGAGCTTTCCTTTCAGGGATTTTCATTTTCCACCAAAGAGGTAGGGCCTGGAAGAGGTAGATGAGGCCAGGAACTAAGTAAGGGCTCAGTTACCACCCTCCGGAGGTCTGAGCAAATTGTCTCTTTCCCGGGACCTGTCCAGGGTCCTGAAAGAACTGCTCTTCCTTAATACTGCCTCATGGCCTTTTAGTAGATGCTGTATCTGCCTATCACTGTCCTCTTCTTTGCCTGCCAGTTCCAGACAATGACCTGACTTTCCCCCTGTAGAATTGCATGGGCTGATCCTTGCTAGTCCTTGTACATTGCACTAGAAATAGAGCATGAGAAAACTACTGCATTGTAGTTTTTCAGTATCGACATGCCTGTTGAGCTTTTTATCTGTGCAATTTTCTTGATATATGCTTGTTAGACTCCACTGGAATAAAGCAATAAATCTTTATCTATTTAGCGCATTAAAAGTTATTCTTGTTTTGTCAGAGGCCATTAAAACTTGTGTGTGGACCATTTGCACGTATGCAACAAATCATATTTGACATAAAAACTATAAATAGAAGGAGGCCAATGTGACCAAATTTAAAAAGACAATTAGCACATTGACAAATGCATCAACTTGTACAATATAACAACTTATAAAACATTAAATGCTAGCTATGAAAAATTAAAACAGTTAATAATCTAAACTGGCAGACATTAGCCTAGAGTTAAGGAATGTGGCACACTATGCAAATTAACATGTTCCGAAGTGTGAGCAGCAAGTCGTTTGGGGCATTATGCTGCAGTATGTGTGTGTGTGTCCCACTTCAATGCACAAAAAATAAGTAGCCCTGTCCATAACACAATCTCTGTCTAATGCAATGCTTGTACTGACCCAAACATTAAGTATAAGGAAGTTACATCAACCTTTGTTTGAGACATACAATTATGGCAATCTCAGACACACGAGAATCAATATATAGTTTGCGATTTTTGTCTACCAGGTTCCTTGGGAACAAGATTCTCTGCATTCTGGACAAATATATCATTACCTCTCAATCCATGTAGTGCAGCATGGCCAGTTGTCAGGGTTGATGGGAGCTGAAGTCTGGACAGCCAGAGGTTCCACATGAGATGTGAATGCATGATGCAGTCACTCCCAGTACAAATAATGAAACAGAATGGCTTGCCCACCAATGAGATTGCCTTTGATGTCTCTGTTTGAGTCAGTGATCTGGTCTTGCCTCCTTCCAATAAAGAACCAGGCACGGTACTTTGTGGGTTGGTAATTCCAACTCTTGGGCACTTTAGAATTTGTGCTGGTTCACTACAGAACTTTCAAGGGACACGGGTGGCGCTGTGGGTTAAACCACAGAGCCTAGGGCTTGCCGATCAGAAGGTCGGTGGTTTGAATCCCTGTGACAGGGTGAGCTCCCATTGCTCGGTCCCTGCTCCTGCCAACATAGCAGTTCGAAAGCACGTCAAAGTGCAAGTAGATAAATAGGTACCACTCCAGCGGGAAGGTAAATGGTGTTTCTGTGTGCTGCTCTGGTTAGCCAGAAGCAGCTTAGTCATGCTGGCCACATGACCTGGAAGCTGTCTGCGGACAAACGCCAGCTCCCTCGGCCAATAAAGCAAGATGAGCGCCGCAACCCCAGAGTCAGTCACGACTGGACCTAATGGTCAGGGGTCCCTTTACCTTTACCTTACTACAGAACTTGCACTTCAAAACTGGGGTGGTGTGGTTTTCAAAACTTGAAGGGGCATTGTCCTTGATGACAACAGTCGCACTGTGGTCTCCACAGTGGTGATGGAGGTCCTATTGGTGCCTGCTTGCTGTTGTTAATGGAGAATTCTTTTTTTTTTTATAAAATTTTTATTGGTTTTACAAAAGTTTTTATAACAAACAAACATAAAGAAAACAGACAAACAAACAAATATAATTTCATAATGTCCTTTCATAAACTTCTTTCCTCGGACTTCCCCATACCTCCCCTTTCTGCATCCTCATGTCCAAATTTTTATAGCAACTTGTAAATGTTTTTTCCCGTCCTAATTCATCATAGTCCTTTCTTAATCTAATCTTATATTACTGCAACCCTTTCTCTCTGTAAAATCTCGACATTCTAAGCTTCATCAAGTTTATAATAGTCCTTAAGATAAATCTTAAATTTCTTCCAGTCTTCTTCCGCGGTCTCCTTTCCCTGGTCACGAATTCTGCTCGTCATTTCCGCCAGTGTCATATAGTCAATCACTTTCATCTGCCATTCTTCCAAGGTGGGTAAGTCTTGTGTCTTCCAATACTTTGCGATCAGTATTCTTGCTGCTGTTGTTGCATACATGAAAAAAGTTCTATCCTTTTTTGGCACCAATTGGCCGACAATGCCCAAGAGAAAGGCCTCTGGTTTCTTAAGGAAGGTATATTTAAATACCTTTTTCATTTCATTATATATCATTTCCCAGAAAGCCTTAATCTTCGGGCATGTCCACCAAAGATGATAAAAAGTACCTTCAGTTTCCTTACATTTCCAACATTTATTATCAGGCAAATGGTAAATTTTTGCTAGCTTAACTGGGGTCATGTACCACCTATAGATCATTTTCATCACATTTTCCTTTAAAGCATTACATGCCGTAAATTTAATACCGGTGTTCCACAATCTTTCCCAGTCAGCAGACATAATATTATGACCAATGTCCTGTGCCCACTTAATCATAGCTGATTTAACTGTTTCATCTTGTGTATTCCATTTCAACAGCAGGTTATACATTCTTGACAAGTTCTTAGTATTGGGTTCTAACAATTCTGTCTCCAGTTTTGATTTTTCCACCTGGAAGCCAGTTTTCCTGTCTTGTTTAAAAACCTCCATTATTTGATAATAGTGGAGCCAATCTTGTACTTTGGGTTTTAGTTTTTCATGGCTCTTTAATTTCAGTTTCTCTCCATCCTGTTCTAAAATCTCACAATACTTTGGCCATCCGACCTCCATATTGACTTTCTTGTGGGCCTTAGCCTATAAAGTCACTTTTTCCTCCCCTCTGCCCTGCAAGCTAGAGGGGATAGTCAAAGTCCAAATGTCGGATTCAAGCAGTTAAAAACAATATCCCATACGGATGCAGCTTAGTAAGTTTCGTTGCTTTGGTTATCATGCAGTCGGGGGAAGGCAGACTTCCTTAATTTTCGCCTTTCCCGTTTTCAGCCTAATTTCAGGTACTTTTGACTCGAATAGAGGTTCAATCTTACTCACGGGTTTTTTCAGTCCAAATTGTTCAGGAAGGAATCGGCGCTCTCCACTAATGGCGACGCAGCTTCACCCTGCGGGCTGGGTAGCGATTCTCAGCACCGCGCTCCCCGTTGTCGTTCCGGAGTCTTTAAAAAGGCTCTTTCTGCGGTAAAGGGGGGCGCTTCAGGTGCCCACCGAATCTCCTTGTTCACAGGCTCCGTTCCTGTGATTTTAGGGGTCCCCCGCTTGCCGTAGCGGGTCAGACCCGAACTCGCAGAGCCGTCCTCTCTCCGGAGCTCGGAGAGGGAGCAGCCATTAGCGCTGGCGCCGAACCGGAAGTCCGTTAATGGAGAATTCAAGGGGAAATGTCAGGCAACAGGAGGTGCTCTGTTACAGCCACAGGCAGTGGTGTGAAAATGAAAATTCCCCACCTGCAAGTGGTGCAATATATTTGGGAGACCCCTTTTCATTCAAGGTTAGTTTGGAGAGGAAATGTCCGTGCAAGGCTACTTCAGGGGTGGGGAAGCACTGTAGGTATCAGAAATGTGGGGAAGACTGCTCTGTTGTCATTTCATCAACATCAATTTAACATGTCAGAAGCATCAAAAATGCGCCCCGCAACTTGGAAGACTAGGACTCTCTCTACTGCTACCAATCTGCAGATGTGGAGCTAGTCTGCATTTAGCCTTCCAGATGAAATGAAGGCCTAGCTTCTCACTTGTATGAATGGGAGACAAGACAGCCATTACACAATAATCTTCATTTATTTCTAAGTGCTGGCAAATGCACGCACCCATTCTAATTTTCTCTGTGTGATTAAGGTAAAAGATCCATGGATGCTTAAGTCCAGTCAAAGGCAACTAGTGGGTGCGGCGCTCATCATGCTTTTCAGGCCGAGGGAGCTGTCGTTTTTCAGGATGTGGGTGGTGCTGTGGTCTACACCACTGAGCCTCTTGGGCTTGTTGATCAGAAGGTCAGTAGTGCAACAGGGTGAGCTCCTGTTGCTCTGTACCAGCTTCTGCCAACCTAGCAGTTCTAAAGTATATTTGTTTGATCAAAGCTATTGGCTCATCATTGCATGAAGAAACATGAATGCAGACCAGGCACTACAAACATGGGAACATGTACTGCCCAGTTCATGTAGCCACACATCTAACCAAATGACGAAATAGGCAGAGGATGTGTATATGCACTGATCTTCAGAATATCCTTCTAGCGTTGGCCACTTCTAATTTCTCTTTTTAGCATGAAGATGGAAAGGATCTGTTTGCTACAGTTAACTAGCACTTCATTTATTCCTGTTCCCAGCCAATACCTTGTAACAATTGGTACTCACAATCATAAGCAATAAAACACAGAGGGAGATAGGCTACCAAAGGAACACAATAGGGAAAAATCATTTCCAACCCGATGGAAACAGAGAGACTCAGAACCACTCCATGTGGCTCATAATTGTGTCCTGAAAACTTCTGATGAAAGCCAAATACATAGCAGAATGAAAACAAGTGAGAGCTGTCATTTTGGGGCAGTAACTTTTTGAAGCTCAAATTAATTTATATTTGCTATTCAACAAAAGGCTGCACCAATGTTAGTCCTATTCAAGAGTAGACACACTGGAAATAATAGGCTTGTCTAACACAGGCCCGTTTGTGTCCATGGCTCCATTCTGGAGTTGAGCTTAGTTGGATACAACTCAAAATGTTCCTGCACAACAGATCCCACTTTGAAGGATGGTGTTTCCCATTGGTAAAGAGTTACTTCTAGCATCTCTTGACATTTGGCAAGCCTACCTTCTGGCTGGTATTGTGCTATAATGGTCACAGTCTGGCCTGCGCCTTTGAGCGCTGCAGCAGCCTGTTCATGGGTAGCACCACGAAGATCGATCCCATTCACCTGCAAGGGGGAGAAGAGAAGCAAAGAAACACGAGTGCGTTCCATAGTTCAGGCAAGAAGAAATGGGATTATGGACTGAAAACATGTGAAAGCAACAGGGGGCAGAAGCAGACAGATTTTCTCATCCCTCCCTCCCTCCCTCTTGGAATAGAAAGCCGCTTTGAGGCCCCTTGAGTGAGGTTTTATATACATTCAAGAAATAAAAGGTCTTTTCCCACCTCTTGAGAGCCAGGAACGGTATGGTGCCAATTCTTTGTTGTTGTCGAAGTTGCCCAGGCTGGCTAAAATCCAGGCCAGCTGGAGCAAGGCCTGAAATGTCCACAGAATTATGCAGCAAATTTCATTTTGGTGAGGAAAGCGGTTTGTTTGTTTGTTTGGGGTATTTTTCTTCTGGTTAGGCATGTCTGAAGGGTGTGCAAGAGTGAGAGAGAATGGGAGGCAAAACAAGAGGAAGCGTGTAGGAGGAGGAACGCTAAAAACCTCTGCAGTGGTGTGTATGCGTGTCTAAGCACCCTCAAAAATAGCCGAGAGTTGTTGCAGACAAAGAACTGAGCAGCATGGGTTGATATCTGCAAAGGTCAGGGGTGGAATTAAGATGGTCTAACAATAAAGCGAGGGCAGGCCAGGAGCTACGTGTAGGAGTGGGGAGCCTTTGCATGTCTGAGAACACAGTGCACGACACTGACTTTTGCAGCAGAGATTTCAAGCAGAGGCAGGAGTCTACAACTAATCCAGAATGCAGCAGCTAGACTGGTGACTGGGAGTGGCCGCCGAGACCATATAACACCGGTCTTGAAAGACCTACACTGGCTCCCCAGTACGTTTCTGAGCACAATTCTTTTTTTTATAAATATTTTATTCAGTTTTCAAACACAGAATAGAAAATACATAGCAAACACACAAAATCCCTTCACCAAAGAAATAACAAACGAAAAAACAAATACAATTACACCAACAAACAATATAAAAAAGAAAAAAGAAAAAAAACACAACTGTTCATAACATTTTTTGTGTAACTAACTGGCCTTCCTCACATCTCCCTTACCCTGCATTCTCTGTAATAAAAATACCAGCAAATTATTACCTTGTTTCATTTCTTATTTTGTACTTCTCAAATGTTATATTTCTAGACTTAAAGTAATTTTTGTCGATTAATTATAACTTAGATTAAACATAATATTGCTTTAAATTTTGACCTTTTCTTACATATCACTTAATTTTCTATATCTCACAGTCGAGTTACTGGAACCCTATTTTTCTGGATCGTGCAATTTCTTAACATTCATACAGTTTGTACTGTTTTTGTAGATAGTCCTTAAACTTTTTCCAGTCCTCTTCCATTGTTTCTTCTCACAAATCTCGGATTCTGCCAGTCATTTCGGCCAGTTCCATATAGTCCATCAATTGCGTCTGCCACTCTTCCAGTGTGGGCAAATCTTGCGTCTTCCAATGTTTTGCAATAAGTATTCTTGCTGCTGTAGTCGCATACATAAAAAAAGTTCTGTCCTTCTTTAACACTTTCTGGCCGACGATGCCCAAGAGGAAGGCTTCTGGTTTCTTAGTGCGTTTCTGAGCACAATTCATCCTAAAGCTGCTAACATTTTAACCTGTTTACAATAATTCTTCATATGCTCTACAAACTTTTTACGATCCTCTTTAACTACTGTTTTATCTTGCTCTCTTGTTCTGTTGGTTAGACTTGCCAACTACATTCCTCCCTTGTTGGGGCTTCTCCCTCCCTCCACTTTTAAGCCTATAAAATTCGAGCTGCAGTTGTTGCACAGAGAAATAAATTCTTATAATTCTTGGGAACATCTGACTCCATTATTCCTAGGAGAAACGTCTCTGGTCTTTTTTGGGAATGAACTTTTGAACATTTTTTTTGGCGTTGTTTTAATTAGCAGAAGCCCCATTGAGTCCCAGTCTGCAAAACTGGTGGGATATAAATAAATATAATAATATTAATAGCAGACCTGAGGAATCACAAACTTTGGCAGCAGCTCCAGCGAGATGCAAGAGAGCATGTTGGGAAGATTGGGTAATGAATTGATTTTTGCTTTTAAGGGTGTATGGGAAATAGAGGAAAATATTGTGGAGTCTCAGCCTGACTAATTAGCTAACAATTTTGAACCTGATCCAAACCAATATTATTTGTGTGCAGTATAGTATCACATAGTATAAGCTTTTGGGTTTTTCTTAACTTCAGTTATCTAACTCCTATGAGTTTCTCAAAAGTAGAATGTTTGGGAATGTATTTGTAACCCCCCAGAATAAATCGGACAATGTGTACAAATATCCTCAATGAGAACAGCTTCCATTGTGGAACAGAAAATGCAGCTATTGCTCAGATTTCCATTCAACCAATTTATTACCTGCTGTAATACCCAAACTAATAAAAATCCTGTGCTGCCACCTGGTGGAGTTTGCAGGGAAACTATTAATGAGTGGAATGAAAGCCTGTTTGCAGTTTGGTGAGCCACAGGTGTGTTCAAGTCCCAGTGCTCTGTAGGTTTCTGCTTTGGAGGTGCAGCCCACAATAAGGGCATGGAAAGTCAATACCTGCTTGCTAGATTATTATATGGGGCTGTGTGGATCTCATCTTCCCCAAGAAACTGGCCCCTGAAGAGCCACTGCTTGTCAGAAAAGGCAAGGATGAACCAAGAACAGCCATTCCAGATCAGATCGAAAGGACCTATCTAGTCCACCATCTTCCTATGGCTTATGTGTGTGGTACGGAAGCTGTACTACCCAGGACAGGATGGGGTTGTGCAGGGTTGTTAAGGCAGCAGAGATCATTGTTGGCTGCCCACTCTCCACCTTAGAGCAGATTTATGCCACAAGGTGCCATAGGAAGGCACTGGACATAGTAAAAGATCCATCGCATCCTGGTCACTGTCTCTTCGAGCTCTTGCCGTCGGGACGGAGATACAGGACGATGAAGACAAGAACAAGCCTGTCTTAAGAACAGCTTCTTCTCCAGAGCGATCTCGGCCCTGAATTGGAAGCCCGGACTTTGAAAGTCATCTAATCTCCCTTGATGTATTATACTGTATTGTTTAATTAGTGTTTTTATGGAGCAGTCAAGTAATTTCGTTGTCCCCGAAGGGGGCAATGACAATAAAGATATTATTATTATTATTATTATTATTATTATTATTATTATTATTATTACACCAGCCAATCAAATTCCTACAGGAAACCAGCAAGCAGGAGATAAATTTGATTTCCCCAAACTCCCCCTGATAGTTGAACAAAGCTAGATGAGCAATATCTCTGATCTGCCACAAAAGTTGCTTCTGATGCCCCGAAGGACAACTTTACTTCCTCCCACAACTAATTGATTAACAGAATTTGTATGCTGCTTGACTGGAGAAACAACAACCTTCATTTAGGCAGCTTACAAAAACATAAAACAAAAACCTTGAGATTTTCTACAGAAAGCAGCTAAAAACAGGTATTTAAAAGCATTCGAAAGATGACTAAAAATAAAAAAGAGCTAATAGGAGGTAACTTCTACACATGTAACTTCAACATAGCACCAAAAAGGTACCTGTCTGCCGTTTTGTCAGAAGTCTTTTTTATTTAAGTGTTTATTTAAGTATTAATTAGGAAGATTAAGTTTTTTTTATGCATGTAAATCTGCTTTTTCTTCTTTGTTTTTTCTGTATTTTCTTCTTTTCTTAATTCTTTTTTCTTTAATTTTCTTTTTGTAGTATGATATTGCAAATTCTTTGTATATGTGTGTAATTTAAATTAATAAAGATTTTTATATATATAAAAAAGGTACCTGTATGTTGTCAAGTAGCAGGGAGTTCCAAAGTGTAGGTGCTGCCACACTAAATGATTTGTTTCTTACATATCTAAATGACTTGTAGGACTAGAAGGGATGTGTGGAGCTGGTATTGTGTTGGCAGTTCTGAATATCGAAGCAGCCCAGTGGACATTTCTCTCTCCTTCCCCCTCTACCCTCCTTCCTCCCAGTCCACCAGGCAGCCAGGGAAGAAATTAATCACTGTTGCTGGAGGCCTAATCTGATCTCTTGCAGAAGCCTTTTGAAATTAGGGCAAAGGACACGTGGAATTATGTTTAGGGCTATAGATCACCCACTTCTGACCTCCTGACTTTCAAAGGTCACACACTTACCCAGCCAAGCAATTTAGATCTGGTGTGGTGACCTCTAGCACGCCCACCATTGAAATAACTATATATGTTTTTACTGGACTAACCACTTCATATTGCAGATGGGGTAGTGGCGGCATGATTGAATACGTCCCCATCACATATTTATTCATGAAAAGATAGCATTTTCAATGAGAATTGACTTTCTCCCTGCAAACTCCTGAAAGACAGGTGCTTCTTAGATTTCTTTTCTCTCCAGCTCTGGTTGGAGACTTTCTTCTTTCAACAAACCCTCTACGTGGACATTTATGGCTTTTTACTGTGTTGTGAAATGGCTTTAAGATGCTTCACAAGAAGTGATGCACTTAGGAAAGAAATAAGAACAATACGTCTCTGATGACTGGAGGGTCGCAGCAATGGGTGGTATTCAGCTACGTCTTACTCAGAGTAGATGCATTGAAATCAATTCATAGAATCATAGAGTTGGAAGAGACCACAAGGGCCATCGAGTCCAACCCCCTGCCAAGCAGGAAACACCATCAGAGCACTCCTGACATATGGTTGTCAAGCCTCTGCTTAAAGACCTCCAAAGTAGGAGACTCCACCACACTCCTTGGCAGCAAATTCCACTGTCGAACAGCTCTTACTGTCAGGAAGTTCTTCCTAATGTTTAGGTGGAATCTTCTTTCTTGTAGTTTGGATCCATTGCTCCGTGTCCGCTTCTCTTGACTCAATTTATTTGTGTTCATTGATTTCAGTGGGTTTGTTCTGAGTAAAACGTAGTTGACTACAACTCACTGCATCTCTGTTGGCTGGGTCTTTCCTACCTTTCCACGTCTTAAGTATTTTGGCAAGCAAACCTAAGTTGTTGTTGGTTTGGTGTGTGTTTTTTGTGTTGTTGGTTTTTTTGCTGAAATCTAACCACCAGTGGCCTTCCTTCAGTAAACTGCTTAGTGATAACTGCCTTGGAAAAGGCTTGAACATCATTCCCCCCCCTTATTTTTTTACTTGGGATGGATATGGAAGAATGCATTTATTGTTGTTATTTGAGCTTGATTAACTCAAACGCTGCTCCATTCCAAATTTGCTGGAGGAAATACACAAAGCCTAATTGGATGATTGCTTCTCTTCCATTTGACTGATGAAACACAAAGCATTGGGTGTTGGGTTTTTTGCATGCCAAGATTATGCCAAGTGGCTTATTTGTCTCTTGCAGAGAATGCGGCTACAAAATAAACTAAAATTCCTTGGCACCCAGCCAGAGATGACTGCAGGCAACAGTGACTCTGCACTTCAAGACTGCTGCTGTGGCCTAGGCTTACTGGGTGCCAGTCAAGTTCCATTCCAGTCTGTTATCTTTGTCCTGGAGATATTGATGATGTAGGAACCTTCGGCCCTGCAGACATTGCTGGACTCCAGCTTCCAGCATCCCTGACTATCATTCATGCTGGCTGGAGCTGATGAGATTTGCAGTCTGACAACATCTGGAGGGCAAAGGTCCTCCAAGCCTCCCTTAAAAATGGCAAGGGGTTGGACCAGACGACCCTTTGCCTCCATCCCTGATCATAAGATCAGCTCCAAGGCTTTTTTTCATGGTGGTCTCATGTCTATCAAACTCTCACTCTTGAAATGTTTGACACGGATGTTGATAAGGAAACCAGCTCCTATCAGGATAGCATGGGCCTGAATTTTGTTTCGGGGGGCAGATTGTGAGCAGAAATTGGGAGCCAGCTTTGGGATCCCTGGAAATGTGTGTTCATTTAACTGTGCACATTCCTTAGAGAAGAATTATTTCCAAATTCCACGCTATCAGTGTAAAAAGGAAAGGGCAATTATGGTAATGTTGCAGGGGCTAAATGCACAAAACGTATCCAAAGGCTTACAAAGCTATAATAATAATAATAATAATAATAATAATAATAATAATAATAATAATAATAGTAATTTTATTTATACCCTGCCCTCCCTGGCAACACAGGGCTCAGGGCAGCTAACACTGAATATAAATACAGAAAAAACAGTTTAAAAAAACAAAAAAACCCCAAACAAACAATTGATTGAAATATAAATTAGAATACAGTTTAAAATGCAGCTTAACATGCAGCCTCGTTTTAGTGGTAGCCTGTAGATCAAAGCCATAAGGGGAGAAAATGTCAAATATTCACCGGGGCCAACTATCCATGCTGGTCCTACATGGGCCAGCAAAAAGAGGAGAGGGAAAATTTATATACAAAATCCCATATAAGGGGTTCCATCAAATAAAATAAAATAATAAAAATGAGAGGGGGGGGGGGTTTAGACTGAGTTCAACCCAAAGGCCAGGCGGAACAGCTCCATCTTGCAGGCCCTGCAGAAAGATGTCAAATCCTGCACAGGGCCCTGATCTCCTGCCTTAGGGCATTCCACCAGGCCGGGCCAGAGCTGAAAAGGCCCTGGTCCTGACTGAGGCCAATCTAACCTCCTTATGTGCACACACACACACACACACACAAAATCCATCGCAAATTTGGAAAACGAATCGTGGAGCTGCAGTCCAATTCATTAAGAACACAGAGATCTCAAGGCCTGCATGGCTCATCTGAGAGTGTGCTTGGGGTTTATGCCATGCTCATTCATACCCATTAGATGGCAGACTTGATCTGAAGAAGAAGATGAAGACGAAGACGAAGAAGAGGAGGAGGAGACGGTGGCGGAGGGGGAGTTTGGACTTGATATCCCACCCTTCACTCCCCTTAAGGAGTCTCAAAGCGGCTAACATTCTCCTTTCCCTTCCTCCCCCACAACAAACACTCTGTGAGGTGAGTGAGGCTGAGAGACGTCAGAGAAGTGTGACTGGCCTAAAGTCACCCAGCAGCTGCATGTGGAGGAGCAGAGACGTGAACCCGGTTCACCGGATTACGAGTCCACCGCTCTTAACCACTACACCGCACTTGCTCTCTTAAAGCAAATAAAATAATAATAATAAACAACTAAAGACATCAATGAAGCTTGGTTCTTTGCTCTTTAGGGGGGAAAGGGGAGCTGAATGTCAACCTGAGTTCTCTCCTGCAATGAATTGTTTCGGGTTCTCAGCATGTGAGATTTTGCTGTGGGATGCCTCTCTGTCTCCATCCCTGCCCTGATTTGCAGAGGCCATATCTCAGTGCCTGAGCATCTGCCTTGCACAAGAAGGTCCGAGGTTAAATCTCTAGCATCTTCAGGTAGAGCTGGGAACAACTCACCTGAAACCCTGGAGAGCCACTGCCTGTCCAATGCAGACACTATTGATGGACCAACAGTCTAACTTGGCAAGTTGCTATGCTGCTGAAAGGCAGGATTGCAGATAGACCAAGGAGAGACATTGCCAACACAGACCCTGTTTGCTGGACCAGGAACTGGAGGAGTGATCAAATCTCACTTTCTCTTGACCCTCGGTGGCTGTTGGAGTAGAACAGCCCATCATAGTGACGGATTTTGCTGGTAACTAGAGCTGGTAACTAGGAGGACGTGGGTGGCGCTGTGGGTTAAACCACAGAGCCTAGGACTTGTCGATCAGAAGGTTGGCGGTTCGAATCCCTGTGACGGGGTGAGCTCCCGTTGCTCGGTCCCTGCTCTTGCCAACCTAGCAGTTCGAAAGCATGTCAAAGTGCAAGTAGATAAATAGGTACCGCTCCGGCGGGAAGGATGATGGGTGTTGTAGTCCAAAAAAAGCTAGAGACCCAAGTTAGGGAAACACTGGTCTACACTAACAGACAGGACCTCTCCAGGTTCTTTGCCAGGGGCATTTTCCAGTCCTACCTTGTTGCATGCAAAACATGTGCTCTACCACTGAGATAAGGCTGACCAAGCTAAGGCTGGATGATAAGGGAGACAATTTGCTGCCAGCCCACCACTCCAATGTAGGATTATTTTTGGTTAGGGGTGGGGGTGGGGCTTCTGACCCACAGGCCTTCCCACTTGGCCACCAGGCCATTTCAGCCAAGCTGCAACCACTTGCTCTACACTTCATGACATCAGGTGTTGGTCAGGGGGAAAACCTGCCCCAGCCAAAAGTTTATCTCCTGCCTTTAAGAAGGATATTGACAAGCTGGAAGGTGTGCAGAGGAGGGCAACCAAGATGATCAAGGGTCTGGAAATCAAGCCCTATGAGGAACGGTTGAGGGAGTTGGGTATGTTTAGCTTGGGAAAGAGAAGACGGAGAGGAGATATGAGAGCCATCTTCAAATATCTAAAGGGCCATCACATGGAAGATGGAGCAAGCTTGCTTTCTCCTGTTCTGGAGGGAAGGACACGATCCAATGGCTTTAAGTTACAAGAAAGGAGATTCTGACTAAACATCAGGAAGAACTTTCTGGCAGGAAGAGCTGTTCAATAGTGGAACAAACTCTCTTAAGGTGGTTGTGGACTCTCCTTCTTTGGAAGTTTTTAAGCAGAGGTTGGATGGTCATCTGCCATGGATGCTTTGGTTGAGATTCCTGCATTGAACGAGGGACTAGATGACCCTCGTGTTAGGATATTTCCGTTCCACCTTAAAAGGGAGCAGGCTTTGTGGGTCAGAGTCTGCGTATTTCCTGTTCACAGGATGTTTATGTTTCTATTGCTTTCGTTTCTCTCTGTGTCGGAGACACTGATACAGGCAGTCATGTTTTTCTTTGTTCTGGTCAACGCAGAATAAAACTTGTAAATAATGCTCTCCTGCGTGCGACTTTTGCTGTGCATTATCTGCTGATAGAGTGTGCATGAGCTCTGGAATGTGGCAAGATATTTTCTAGAAACTCATGTCGCTAATTGCTGATACTGCGTGCCTACGGGAGATTGATGGATCGTCCGGCAGACGGCTTGGGGCCATGATGGACTTTGTCTCCCTGGCAGTATCCCAACGCCTCGGCACCCCCTCCCAACTCTACAATTCTGATTCTTTCAAACTTAGCCCGTGAGATGGAGGTGATCACAATCCAATTCCCCTCCCCTGCTCTTGGTTAATATATGCCCAATATACTGATTTTTTTTTAGTTAATGGTGGGAACCCCATCTGAAAACAAGCCAAAAAACAGACCCCAACACAACGCAAGGGAAAGCTGTATTTTTTGCTTTAACTAAAAATTAAATTCGTGCGTAGGAAATACTTACAGATAAAATTTGGTCTCCCCTCTGAAGCTCTCCACTGAGGTCGGCTGGCCCACCCGCTAGGATGAAGGATACAAAAATGCCTTCGCCGTCTTCTCCGCCTACAATGTTGAAACCGAGCCCTGTTGACCCCTTGTGCAGGACAACTTTGCGAGGTTCTCTGTGGAAAGAAAAGGACATATGCTCATTCATTTAAGAGACCTGGATTCAGGACCAGCCCACCTATGAGGCAAGGTGAGAAGACTGCTTCGGGCAGAAGGGTCCACTAGGGCAGCTGATCCCAATGTTTATCTTTCTCGATCCCTGCCCCTTTGCTCCTGATGTAGATCTTCCCTGACCTCTTCTTCCCTTGTGGGGTGGGCGAGGGACTATTTTAAAGCCAGCCTCAGGTGCCAAAATGTCTTGGGCTGACTGGGTTGTATATGTCTCCTATTGAGCAGCTCCTTTCCATTTCCTTCCATAATAACAGGCACTAGATGGACCATTGTGTTTGATTCAGTACAAGGCAGCTTACTGTGCTGTTGCCATATCCTTTTTTTTTTTTTTTTACTTTCTCCTCCCTCAGCTATCTCTTTGTGTTTTATACATTTTTATTAGTTTTTAACATATTAATTCATAATTAATTCATACAACAGAACTTCTCATCTTATACAATATTTTTTGGACTTCCGTCAACACCTTTGATGATTTTCCGTTCTTATCACGTATTATGCATTTCTTAATTTCATATTACCTTTAATTATCTTTAACTAATAATTCTCCTCATTGTCTTTTTTGCAATATTTCAAATAATTCACCTTACAAAACTTCTTGCAAACCTACTAGTGTAATCTGTTCATCACAATTACTTTTCAAATAGTCTGTAAATTTACTCCGGTCTTCTGAGAATCTCTGGTCCCGCAGGTTTCGAATCCTTCTTGTTACTTTGTCTAATTCTGCATAGTCCATCAATTTCATCCTCCATTCTTACTATTGCCTTATCCTAATATCGTATTGACCAATGAGATACTTCCCTTTATGTTGACATAGGCAAGCATATATAGACACATGCCAATGTAATCAGCAGCAACTGGGAATCCAATAGAATCGCAAATAGGTCCAAGTTATCTGAAATACCCTATCGCCTCATGTGAACCTGCCTGGATTTTGAGATCTTTGGAGAGGGTCTTTCTCCCATTTGGTGGGGTTCTGGGAGAGGGCCTTTACTTGCACTTCAAAGTGGCACAGTCACCTCTATCGATTCGAAACTCCGCCGCTCAGTTCTGCTATGGGCACAGACATTTCGTTAAATAGAATGGACTGCTATAAAATACATTTCCTGCATCTGGCCAGTAGATGGAGCTGGCAGTCCAGTTTCTGAGCAACCACAGTTCTTTCCCGTCCATAGTTAAACACTTTTCATTCCTCTTTCTCTCTCTTCCCCCTACCTGCTTTACTCTATTTTTATTTCTCACCATGCTCCAGGGACTTTGGAGCAACAAAGATGAGATTCTTCAGAAGCTGCAGGCATGTGTAGCATCCAACATTGGTCAAATAATGTTTTTTTGGTTTTGTTTTAGGTGCAGACCAGGGGAAAGTAGGAATAGATGCTACCCACCAGAGAAGGGAGCTAAAATTGTTGCTGCAAAGAGACCGGTCCACTGATAAGTCCTCCTGAGCAAGACCCACTGAAATGGTGCCAGAAATATAAATGGGGATTGCACTGAATAAGTTCCTAATAGATCGGGTGCCACCCCCAAAAAATAGCCAGAACAGGAAAAGGAAATCTCTGTTGAGCAGCTTTCCCCAACCTGGTTGTTGGCATCCATCTGTCTGAAGAGACAACGGAACGTGCACCTGGGGTTGAAGTCAAACCTCTGAGGAATCACAGCGCCTTCTGTGGCTGCAGAGACCGGGAACTCACAACTGCTGCCTCCTGCATTGTTTGATGCTTTTGAATTATGGTGCTTGAGGAGACTCTTGAGAGTCCCATGGATGGCAAGAAGATCAAACCTCTCCATTCTGAAGGAAATCAGCAATGAGTGCTCACTGGAAGGACAGATCCTGAAGCTGAGGCTCCAAGACTTTGGCCACCTCATGAGAAGAGAAGACTCCCTGGAAAAGACCCTGATGTTGGGAAAGATGGAGGGCACAAGGAGAAGGGGACGACAGAGGACGAGATGGCTGGACAGTGTTCTCGAAGCTACCAGCATGAGTTTGACCAAACTGCGGGAGGCAGTGGAAGACAGGAGTGCCTGGTGTGCTCTGGTCCATGGGGTCACAAAGAGTCGGACACGACTAAATGACTAAACAACAACAACAAAGCAGCACCAAAGTGACCTCCATGGGGTGCAAGCTTGGGTAGTGTATATCAGCGGCGTAGCGTGGGTTGTCAGCACCCGGGGCAAGGCAAGTAATTTGCGCCCCCTAACCCCTAACCTGCCGCCACTGCCAGCTTCTTCTCGCTGCTGCCTGGTCTGGTCTGATGTGGTTCTCTCCCGCGCTCAGCGCTGCGCTGGGCGGCCGCTGCACTGTCCCTCCCTCAGATAGTTCCTCACTCTCTCTCCACACCGCACGCCTGGCACCGCCCCTCCACAGTGGGCGGCGACCCGGTGGCTCGGATCGGATTCGCACAGCCAGCACTGCAGTGAGAGAGAGTGAGTGAGCCAGGTAGGGGCAGAGAGCTGCGAGTGCGAGCACACCCCCCCCAAATGTTGTGCCCGGTGTGGCCGGCACCCCCTGCACTCCCCACGCTACGCCACTGGTGTATATGGAGGTCCTGGGCTGTGACAAGACTCCACTCTCAACCTCGCTGATGTGACCCAAAGGAAAGCAGAGCAATACATTTGGCAACATTTGCCGAAAAGAGTCGTACGACACAGCATCCAGCCGTCTTAAGAACTCCACTCTGGTTCTGTGTAGGCTTTACTCTCAAGCCTTTTCTTCTCCTGAAGTCCCGCAAGACCGTTGGCCATGTTGGCTGGGGCTGATGGGAGTTTTAAACCAAAACATATGGAGGGTACCCAATTGGGAAAAGTCGCTGCAGACCATGAACTCAGTGAAGGCTGGTCCATTAGGGTGACTGGGGAGCTAACCCACCAACCTCAGTCTGCCCTCAGCCAGTTCCCACCTGCCTGCTTCCTCCTGAGTCTCAGGTTTGCCCTTGCAGAGCTCAGCATGGAGGAGGATGGAGTCAGAACTGGAATTAGTTGGCTCTGCCTATCGCCGACTCTGCTTGTCATGGGCTCCAGCTCTGCCTTCTTTGGGCCTCCTTGCCTTCCACCCAAATGGCCCCAATAGGTGGCCAGCCACCTCTGCATGTCATGTACTGTACTCTGATAAAAGCCTTGGTGAGTTATCAACACAGAGAAGTCAGACGGGGATAGGATATACCTGGTTCCTCAAGGCCATTCTCCAGCTACCCCAGCAGTACATATTTTTCCAAACACAACAACTCAGTGAAGAAAAGAGGAGCTCAGTTTGGACATGGAGGTGAGTGAAACCTAAGATAAAGTCCGTCTTTAGGCACCTTGCATGGCTTCAGGGCTATCTAGTGCGGCCAAACTGGAATGAATGAAGCTAAGTCAGCCATTAGTTTCAACAGTTCTGCTCTGAGTAAGACTGGCATTGAATACAGTCTATAGGAAGACCGTAGGAAGCTGCCTTATACTGTGTCAGAATATTGATCCATCTAGCTTTGTATTGCCTACACTGACTGGCCAGGATTTCAGAGAGTAGCAGTTCTTTATCCTATCTGGAGAAGCTGGGAATTGAACCTGCAACTTTCTGTGTGCAAAGCAGGTGCTCTACCACTGAGCTAAGGCCCTTCCACGTACATTCAGAGCTGTTTTATAGTGTGCCAGACCCTTCATCTATCTAGCTCAGCCCTGTCTCCACACTGACTGGCAGAGTTTTATGGCCTCCTACCAGGAACCTTCTGCATGTAAGGGAGATATTACCACGGATCTACAGCCCTTCACCATGTCAGCTGCCCCCTTCCAGGTTTCCCCTTTCTTTCTGCCCCTATTTCCAGCAGCTACTTTGACATCAGCATGCTGTCACGTTGCCACACAACCAATCCGGACTGGAAGATGTGACCATGTTAGAAAGCCAAGTGAGAGCAAGGGTGAATGCTTGCTGTCCTCACTCTGAATGGGCAGGTATTTTTACCCCATTTCACAGAGCCCACAAACTATTGCCAGAACTGGAAGCGTGTTGTTTTGCGGGGAAGCACAGTGCTCAGGAAAAGCACACTGCCTGTTTTTGTCTGGGACAGATACAAAAGCTGTTCAGGGAATAGTGGAAGGAGCATCTATTTCTGAGACGAAGCAGATTTGAACCTGCCAGCTGCCTAGATAGGGGAATGCCTGTGGCATCATAGGTAGCGCTGTTCTGAGAGCTAGGGAGCAGGAATGCACATATGAATTGCACACAGTTGTCCGTGTATGTAGACACTCAATGTGGCACAAAACTGGTGTAAAGCAATAACAACCCAAGTGAAACTCTTACCCTTCCACAGAAAGGCTTCGCTGTATGCTCACGGTGGGTGGCCGGGTCACTGTGCTGTGCTGGGAATGACTGCATAGACAGGAAAGAAAGGAGGAATAAATAAAAACATTTGCTCGCAAAGCCTCTCGGTCTTATTGCAACAAGCTCTGGACGATCCAAAATACGACATAGATCTGGGGTTCAGAGAAGTAATATGCGTGTTCCTGAGTGGAGACAGTACATTGGGCTAAGTCGTCATTTCGAGTTTCCACTAGCCGCTCTGGGTGGCTTCCAACAAATTAAAACACCAAACACAGTAAGACATCAAACACTAAAAACTTCCCTATACAGGGCTTCCTTCAGATGTCTTCTAAAAGTCAGATAGTTGTTTGTTTCCTTGACATCTGATGGGAGGGCGTTCCACAGGAATAATAATAATTTAGTAGTAGGCAATATGGGACGCGAGTGGTGCTGTGGGTTAAACCACAGAGCCTAGGACTTGCCAATCAGAAGGTCGGTGGTTCGAATCCCCACGACAGGGTGAGCTCCTGTTGCTCAGTCCCTGCTCCTGCCAACCTAGCAGTTCGAAAGCACGTCAAAGTGCAAGTAGATAAATAGGTACCGCTCCGGCGGGAAGGTAAATGGCGTTTCCGTGCGCTGCTCTGGTTCTCCAGAAGCAGCTTAGTCATGCTGGCCACATGACCCGGAAGCTGCATGCCGGCTCCCTCGGCCAATAAAGCGAGATGAGGGCTGCATCCCCAGAGTCGGCCATGACTGGACCTAATGGTCAGGGGTCCCTTCACCTTTACCTTTAGTAGGCAATGGTCTGGTTCAGCATAAACCACCTTTCTATGTTCCTATGCTTTGCATCTAAACAGTCCCTGGTCCATTTGGTCCCAGACATCAGATAACAGAGAGTGCGGAAGACTCTCTGCACAAGACCCTGAAGGGCTGTTGCCAGTTAAGAATGACCATCACTGGATGCATAATTTGACCCATTTCTTAACAGCTAGTTGTTTCTCGGAAACTGCTGTAGGGAAAAATGATAAAATCAAGATTGTACACATTTCTCCCCAGCGTATACATGTCACTGGCTTACAGTAAGTCCCCACAAGGCATGCTTAGATATCTCTTTGTCTTCAACAGCACAGCTTAGCTGATCTGTTATGCTGGAAAGTCATGGCTGTTGGTTATCCTGCATGGCACGTTCCACCAATTGAAAATATATCGGATAGTGGCTACTGACCCAGATAGTTATTTCTGCATTGGCAGATGGCATTGGTAATGCCTAAAGCAGCAAAATATGGGAAATCCACAGCTCTCATGTGGAGCTGTGAGCCCTCTGATGGCCTCCCTGAAGTTATCATGTGGGATCCACTGGCTTTATCAGTGTTGTGGCGAGCCCAGGATCAGTTGGGGGACCTTGCCACAGTTGCATAGATCTTCGTACGATCCAATGAGGAATGATTCATGCCTGGAATCCCATTGTTCTCACAGGTATTCCCTATGTTGAAGATAATGGGACATGCCCCTTCTGTAGCCCTTTGGAGCACGATCACTGCAGCATGGATCTTCATGTGCCCTCTCCGAGGCGCACACAAAACTCCAGTTAGTTCAATGGAGGGATGCAGAGATGCAGGCACTTGTTCCATTGAAGTGAATGGGATAGATAAAGGCATTCTGTGTGCCTTTATCAGAGGCCACCCCCCACACCCACTGCCTGATTGGGGAAAATGTGTATGGAATTGGAATATGACGGGTAACCAAAATAGTTTACAAACATAGCAACTGCAGAACCGACTAGCTTGATGCTAATTTAACATGGTTGCTCTCTTCCCCCTCCCTGTCCTGTCTGCACAGATGACTTTGACGAGTTAATTGAATGGAACAGAAAAATGTAAAGTGGGCCAATGAGGCAGAGCTGGCAAATAACACAAGATACTTTTGACACAATGCAAGTCAAACACAGTTCCGTTTCGCAACTCCTCCGGGGAAACTGGCTATGTCTGTCTGGCGTCTTGAGGATGCTTTGAAAAGGAACAGCTTACGGACTCCCTTTCCACCTGGGAAAGTGCAAAGAAGGACTACGGAACAAGCCAGCTGATGGAACGACTTCCTTTGGAGGAAAGGAAAGGAAACAAGCTGCAGAATTTTAACTCACCCTCTCCAATTAGTCTTAAGAAGTGTGCCAGAAATTCAAACCAACGTATGTAACGTCCGCATTTATGAACAAACATGCAACCAAAACAGTACATGGATTCATGATGAGCAAGACAGCTAAATTTATGAGCCTTGAATTTGTATACTGTTGGAGGTTGTGAGCTTTCCTCCCACAGTATTCCAGCGGAGCAGAACACATTGCACAATATTCTTTGCTTTGTGGCAAAGACAGGCAAGGCTATCTCCAGCAACATTCCACCATGTTATGAACCATATTGTTTACTTTTATGTTATTTTGATTTGTTGGATGGTCTGGAGTGCGCACATCTGAACAAGCATCCTCAAAAAAGAACAGCACAGTTGATAGCACACTATTGTCCATGGAAGTGGGGGTATGTGCAAAAAGTTTTAATTGAGTTGTGATAGGTGTAGAGACAACCCAACATAGATGTTTTCCAAATCACTTCTCTTTCCTTTTGCTTTTTCTACACCAACTAACTTTATCAAATTCTAGGGCTGGGCGAATATGTCAGTTTTGGTTTTTCTCAGTTCCTGAGTTTTAAAATTTTTAATTAACAACAACAACAACAACAACACAAGTCCTCATGCAAATTCATGTATTTTAGTACAGATTTCACCTAATACACACATTTTTTTGCAAAGCAAATTCTCCCAATATAACGTATTTTAAATGTTACTTTCACTAATATATGCATTTTAACGCCCCTTTTGCTTCAGTATATGCATTTTTGCGCATATTACTCAGCAAGAGAACTGCACATCAAAATTTGGAGACGTGTGGATTTTGGGGGATGCCTGTGTTTCTATTGTTTCAGCAAATGTGAATTAGGCAGCTTCATTTTTGAAATGTGGACTGAAACCCCCTCTCCTTCTTAAAAGAAAGGGGGTTGCTCCGCAATCTTTTGAAGAATGGTTTCCATGCATGCAACCTGCCCTGTAACTGAATGCATCCAAAGACTCTGCTGGTTGCAGAGGTGAGAAAAAGTAAACTTGCAGCAGAAGTGTTAACATGTCTACACAGAGATAAGTCCTACTGAAGTCAATGGGGCTTCCTGCCGAATAGGACTGAAGCTTCAATTACCATATTTTTCGCTCTATAAGATGCACCAGACCTAGTTTTTGGAGGAAGACAAGAAAAAAATAAATCTTAATCTCAGAAGCCAGAACACCAAGAGGGATCACTGCGCAGTGAAAGCAGCAATCCCTCTTGCTGTTCTGGCTTCTGGGATAGCTGCGCAGCCTGCATTCGCTCCATAAGACGCACACACATATCCCCTTACTTTTCAGGAGGGAAAAAGTGAGTCCTATAGAGCAAAAAATACGGTAATTAAAGGTGGTGCATGCAGCGTGCAGAAACACAACAATCTCAATCACAAGAAGAAAAGGAAGGAAGGAAGGAAGGAGGGAAGGAGGGAAGGAAGGAAGGAAGGAAAGAAAGAAAGAAAGAAAGAAAGAAAGAAAGAAAGAAAGAAAGAAAGAAAGAAACAGGGAGGAAGGGAATACAGACTCCAAGGAAAAAAGCAATGCAGAAATAAAAAATGATGCATGGGCTGATAAATGAAATATTGTTTTCTATTGAATTAGATATAATAACAGAGTCCTCTCACAAACAGAAGCTAGGGCTGCGATTTCACCTTGGCACTCTAAGGCTTAAAAGCACACATGCAGTCAGTGCTGCTGGAGCTGATTAAATAAAGGCAGAGATGCCAAGCTCAGCGCTCCAGGATCTCCTTAAAGGCTTAGCAAGATTTGGTTTGTGAAGTTCGAGAAACTGCCACCGTCGTTTTTATTATTAATAAAAGCAATAACAATGATGTTTAAGGTTGCAATCTTATGTAGACTGACTTGGTAATAAGCCCCCTTGAAGAGAGCAAGGCTTATTTCTGAGTAAACAGCTGCAAGTTTGTGAATGGACCAGTTGCCTTTCATAGAAAAACGCTACTCAATGTGACTTGGGAAAATGCCAAAAACGACAAGCACGGCAGCAAGATAAAAAACCCCGCAATCTGAAATGTTAAAATAACAGAGGTGTGGGGAGTCAGAGAGAGGAGTCAGCAAATTAATAGGGAAACAACAGGCAGAAGTCGCACCTGAGCTTTTATCGCCTTGCTTTATCTGTTGGTCAGAAGCAGTGCTGGGAAACCTGTGACCCTATACAGACACTGGAATCCAACTCACATCAGCCCCAGCCAAGGGGATGAAGGGAGTTGTAGTTCAGCAGCCTTGGGGGGGGGAGTGCTATAGCCCCCCCCATCCCTCACTGAAAGAGAGTCCTGTTTTCATCCGTGCAATGCTGGTGGGTGTACAATTCATGCACACAGAAAGGGCACACTGTTCATGCACATAGAAAGGGTGTAGTGAAATTAGGGCCGCGAATGGCTGGCATGAAACATGGTTTATGGGAAACGAATGGATACTACTATCAGGTAGCAGATACAGGTCTGGTGAAAGAATCAAGCACCTTCAAGCAGCTACTGGGGTTCTGGAGTCCCATCACTGACTCATCCCTGTGCCCCCCCAAAAAAAACACAAAAAACCTGGTGCACCAATCAGTTTTGTGTGGTTGAGGCTGGGAATAATCAACTGCATGTTGAATTTCCCACAATGCTCCAGAGTGATGCTACGTTATTTATTATTTATTTATTTATTTATTATTACATTGATTAGTTGCTTAATGAACATTAAAAACAAGTATAAAACTACCTAAAGTTATCTGTCATCATCTATTTATCTATATCTATCTATCTATCTATCTATCTATCTATCTATCTATCTATCTATCTATCTATCTATCTATCATCTATCTATATCTATCATCTATCTATCTATATCTATCTATCTATCTATCATCTATCTATCTATCTATCTATCTATCTATCTATCTATCTATCTATCTATCTATCATCTATCTATCATCTATCTATCTATCTATCTATCTATCTATCTATCTATCATCTATCTATCTATCATCTTTCTATCTACCTACTTATCAGATCCCACTCTTTTCTATCCTGCTAAAATATAAGCAGAAAATTGAGATCCAAAGGACTGGGTGAATAAGAGGCCTGTTGCCTAAAATCACATAGTGATAGTGCCTCCGTGAGGATAACATTCCATGAACAAGGGGGCCACCACAGAGAAGGCTTGTTCTCTTGTTGCCACACTCTGCACCTCCCATGGAGGGGACACATACACAAAGGACTTGGGTGACGATTGCAGGGTCCAGGTTGGTTCACATGGGGAGAGGAGGTATTTGGGTCCTGAGCCACATAAGACTTTATAAGTCAAAAGCAGCACTTTGAAACCGAGCCCAGAAATTATTTGGTACTTAGTGCAGTTGGGCAAGGATTGGCACTACAAGCTCAGACCGTGTTGCCTCAGCAACCTGACCATTGAATTCTGCACCACCTGCAGTTTCTGAACCATCTTCAAAGGCAGCCCCATGTGTAATAAAAAGGTAAAGGGGCCACTGACCACTAGGTCCAATTGTGACTGTCTCTGGGGTTGCGGCACTCATCTCGCTTTATTGGCCGAGGGAGCCAGCGTACAGCTTCCGGATCATGTGGCCAGCATGACTAAGCCGCTTCTGGTGAACCAGAGCAGCGCATGGAAATGCCGTTTACCTTCCCGCCGGAGTGGTACCTATTTATCTACTTGCACTTTGACGTGCTTTCGAACTGCTAGGTTGGCAGGAGCAGGGACCGAGCAATGGGAGCTCACCCTGTCGCGGGGATTCGAACTGCTGACCTTGTGATCGGCAAGTCCTAGGCTCTGTGGTTTAAGCCACAGCGCCACCCGTGTCCCTTCCCATGTGTAATACCTTGCGGTAATCTAACCTAGTGGGAAATCCAATTCTCTCAGAGCACTGGTGCGACTGCTCCTCACTGCTGCCAGGTGAGTCTGCATCATGTAAGCCAGCCAATGGAGCAAGAGATCCAGCCAATAGCCGCATCAAACCTCAAGGCTGCCTTAGGTCCACCTTCCCCCACTATTGTGGCATATGAAGCGGGTGGGGATGCATTTGAGGAACATTTCCCCAACATACTGCTTGCAAAGGTACCCAGAGCCTCTTTGCTTCAGAAGGCGGCCTCCTTATCTAAAAGCCATGGGCAGTTTTGCTTTAACAGAAAGGCAAATTTGAAATGCAAAGCAAACAACTGGATAAAATGAAGACCGTTCCTTAATCCGTTTAATGTGCATGGGGGGGGGGGAAACCACAAACCCCAGTCTACTGAAGCAGAACTTGATTTGCTCATCGCTGCAGACAATTTCAAACTTAAATGAGATTTTGTTCAGGTTTAATTATAAATAAGCTAACTCAACAAACCTCTTTTATTTTTGCAGAGGGGGCATTGTGAATATTGTATCCCGGCAACAAACAACTAGGGCATGTTTGGTACTGAGAGCAGCACATGGGGCAGCCCTATACATCCTCATTGCGTTCAATGGGCTTGCTTACAGTCAAGCGTGCATAGGATTCTGCCTTCTGGCATAGATAACCCAGTTATCCCCCCTTTTTTTTGCAGTTTTCTAGCTCAAGGACCACATTCCCTTTTGGGTAACCTTCCTGGGGTCGGCCAGGACAAATGTCTCTTCCCTGCCTGGATGGAGGATAGAGAGGAGTGTTTGTTGAAACTACTCTGCCCCCTTCCTCTCCTGAACCCACCTACTACAGGCATGCAGCCCTCAGAAGCTTGCGCAGAAGGCATGTAAGGAAACTGAAGGTACATTCTTACACCTTTGGTGGATGTGCCCAAGGATTAAGGCTTTCTGGGAAATGATATATAATAAATTGAAAAAGGTATTTAAATATACCTTCCTGAAGAAACCAGAGGCCTTTCTCCTGGGCATTGTCGGCCAATTGGTGCCAAAGAAGGACAGAACTTTTTTATGTATGCTACAACAGCAGCAAGAATACTCATCGCTAAGTATTGGAAGACACAAGATCTACCCAATCTGGAAGAATGGCAGATGAAGGTGATCGACTACATGGAATTGGCTGAGATGACTGGCAGGATCCGAGACCAGGGAGAAGAGTCGGTGAAAGAAGACTGGAAGAAATTTAAAGACTACTTAAAGAAATATTGTAAAATTAATGAATGTTAGAAAGATGTTGGCTAGAGACTAAGCGGTTTCCAGCTGTAATGCTTTAGGAGATGTAAAAAAGGATTATAAATGGGTAAAAGTTTAATGGTAAGGATTTGCTGAACTAACAAACTGAAATGGAATACAAAGAAGGGAAGTATGAGGAGGTCGGAGGAAATAAGGGTATGGAAGTTATGTTATTGAAAATTAATGTGTGTTTTTAACTGCTTATTATTTCGTATGTTTATTTTTTATTTTTTATTATATTCAAAAATGTTTTTAATAAATATCTTTTAAAAAAAACAACAAACAGAAGCTTGCGCAGAAGGCAATGTGGCTGAAAAAGATTCCCCACTCATGTTGCAAGAGGTACCTAAAACAGCACACGCACCCCAGCGGAAAAGCCAGGAGCAGCAAATCTCTTATTGTGGTTTCCCCCTTTGCTCACCTTGGGCTACTGTTGCTGGGGCGAGTGGCCAGCTGGCAGCACTCTAAATACACCTAAAGAGCAAGCTTGTAAAGAGCAAGCAAAGCCCTGGATGGCGCTTGGATATTAACTCGACGATATGCATCTTGAAACAAAACGTACATGAGCAGCACAGTCCCCGAGAACCGGTGTGAAATGGTTGATACAGTGGATTAGCTCAGCCTGTGCCTGTGCCGCTGCTGAATCTTAATCCTTTAATTAATGCTAAGTTGCATCCTGCAGTGCTCAGCTGATACGTATCTCCCCGAGAGGCAGGCTCCCCACCCCAATCCCCTGCATGCTTTCTAGGATGCCTCCGCTGTGCCCCCTTCATTTCCCTCTCACTCGCCTGCTGAGCTACACAGCGGAACCAAACGCTGTCATTGTAAGGATGCGGAGAAGCATCTTCCTCGCAGGGAATGAATCAAATCTGTTTGGTACAGACACGACAAATCCCACAGTCTCCCCGAAGCTCGATTCCAGGACCCGCCTTGATCTCTGTGTTGTTCCTGGTTTTGCCCTTTAGCAAGCTACTCTAAGATGCTCAGGGGGGAAAGGAAAGGCCAGCCAGATTTCTCATGCTGGTATCACAGAATGGACCTGAAAGATCCTCTCCTCCAGCCCTTTGCCAACGCATGCTATAGCATCCCTGATATTTATTTCCTTGTGTTTATATTCCACCTTTCTTCCATCATGGAACTCAAGGTGGTTGTACACTTGGTACCCAGGCTATCGCTCATCCAGACACCGACCAGACTGAGATCTGCTTAGCTACAGTCATTAAAGAGTCGGTGCCATCTGGAGTAGACAACACTTGTCTAGGTGGGCAACAACCTCTTGACTCTTTCTAAAGCTAATTCCTATATGGTGCACTGGATAGATTGTTGAACTAGGACCCGGAAGACCCATGTTCAAATCTCCCACTCAGCCATGGTGTTCACTGGGTGGTCTTTGGCCAGTCACCTTCTTTCAGCCTAACGGGTGTGCTGCGAGAACAAAATGGGGGGATAGGGAGAAAGCGACTTGCAGGAAAGGTGGGATATAAAATGCAGCCAACTGATACATGTCCATCTCTCCCTTTCTGCCCAATATCCTTTCTCTGATGTCTGCGCTGCTGCCAAGGCCCCAAACCCAACCCTACTTATATGTCGCTTAGAGAGCTCTCTGACTGAGCGGCTGAAAGCATCTTCTAAACACAATAAAAATGGATAAATATAAGGCCGGCCCTTTCCTCTTAAGCCAGTGAGGTGGAAGCGAAGTGAGCACAAGGTTGTGTTTTTTGTTTCTGCAGAGGGAGCCTTCCTGCGGGGGTGGAAGGTGGAGCCTAATACCGCGCACTTGAGCCGCGCCCATGCATTCTCGTATGAGGAAGTGAGGAAGAAGCACATGCAGTACCTGATGATCTCAGAGTCAGGGAGCAGGCCTAGGTGGTAGTGGGGATAGGGAGCTGAAAGGAGGAAGCTTTTGTCACACTCGACAGGGGAATAGTGCCTAGGAGAAGGTGGCTTATCACAGAATTTGTTCACAGTGCTGTAAACGGGTTCAGGAGGCCTGGTGATAACAGAAGAGAAGAGTAAGAGGTTAGACGGGCACCCCGACATGCGCAAAACAGCCGGCCACACAGCTAATTTGCACCCCAAAGCATGCAGAGAAGTATCGACAAGAGAAGGGTTATATACAGGCACCAAGGAAGGAAAAAGAAACTTCTGTTAAGTTACAATACGCTAGTCACAAAGAGTAAGAACGTGATAGGCACAGCACTGTACACAAGACAGCTAGGGGGAAGGAAACCGGTGACAACGCTGTGCCGTAACATACCGGTGACAAAAGTGTGCCGTAACAAACCGGTGTCAAAGCTGTACCATAACATTCAACTCTCAGTCTACAAACTGGTTTAAAGCGTCGCTCCTTACCTTCTGGAAGCCAACAGAACCCGCCCTGAAAGAACTTTAACTCGACCTGTACACTTATACTAAAGATCTAGGACATCCTAGCATTAAAGTTAGGAAGGCACATTCACACTACAAGGGAGGACAACGTGTAATAGCCGTAAAGTTGAAAGGCGTTTGGAAGCCCCTTCTAGCAAACATTTATGTGTGATGCACTGATGAATTGTGGAGAAACAACATACATGGCTCCGGTTTCTACAACAGTGGCTCCAAAGCTGTAGCCCTGGAAGCAATTGGGAGATCAGCTTTATGCTGCTGGAATGCCTGGAAAAGGGAAGGAGCAATGTAGGGTAAGGACCACCCCTTACTTAAAGTTGCTGAGGATTCAAATAGATATAAGCAGTCCAGTCTCCTACCCATTCTCTGTGGGCAATGGAGCGACGGTATAATTTAGCAATAGCAGAGGATTTGAGCAATAGACTAAGTTGTTTCTTTGGTCCTGGATTCCCAGTGGGGCACAGGCTATGCATATCGGGCTCAGTGGTAGAGCATTGGCTCTGTGTGCATGAGGTTTGTTTGCCAGCATTTCCAGGTATGGCTGGGAGAGAGACTCCCAGAGGAGCTGCCAGTCAGCACTGACAATACTGAGGTAGATGGACCAATGGGTCCTCCTCCCTATGTTCCTAGATCCAGCTCCTGACAACTTCAGTTAAAAGGATCAGGTGGGAGGTGATGGGAGACTTTGGAGCGCTGTGGGCTAGATGGGCTGAGGGCCCAACTCAGCTTCCTGCGGGATGAGGGATGGCTCAGTTGGTGGAGCACGAGACTCTTAATCTCAGGGTTGAAGGTTCAAGCCCTGTGTTGGGCGAAAGATTCCTGAATTGCAAGGGAGGTAGACTCTTCCAACTCTACCATCCTATGATTCCTATGCTCTTCTTGCCCATGAGATATGCTCTAATTGTGTTGCTGTGTTAGTTGGCAAAGACCCACAGGTCTGGAAACCACGGTTCTAGACAAGGAGACCTACCAAACGGCAACAGCGAACAAAAAGGTGACATCTTGTCATAGTTACACTGTATAAATCAGGGAATACACTCTACACAGTATGCATAGTTAGTCTGAGAGTCATTGTAATTCAGCCAAGCATTTGAACAGAAGCTGATCATCTTCACTGTTAAAATACACAATATGCAAAGGGTGCAAAGACTACCGTCCGTTATGAACCAAAATAAGCATGCTGGACTTCTCTTTCCGTTCAGGCACTGCATGGCAAAGCCAGATCCAGCATCCTAAAGTCTCAAACAATGGACCTTTCATGATTCACCGTAGAGGTTTCATCCTGCAGGCAACTGGCACAGCCGGGTTCAAGCGCTTTGCTTCTTACTTCTAAGAAACAGTTTTGTCAATCCGGGGAAATCTTTGTGAAAGCACATCTACAGAAGCTTCAAAGAAACTCACGAGTGTCTGCAGGATTCAGCCCCCCGCATCCAGACCTTCAGTCTTCTGGGGCAAGCCTTTACTCTATACTCTGTTGGCTAACAAAATGCACTGAAAACTCAAGTGGCGCAGGCCGCCTAATGGTGGAAGAACAGAGCTGTAGAACAACACTTTGAAAAAAGAGACACACACAAAATCTCACCCTCTATGACATCGTAAAAGAAAACGAACCCTGAAAATAATTTTGAGTTCTTTTGGAAACATTGCAAATAGTTATGACATTCATAGCGGTATAAAAGCCAATTGTTTTAAAGCCCTTAAATATCATGAAAACAGAGATTACAATGAGTCTTGATGACTTTTACACAGAAGGAAACCATGTTCTCTCTCTCCAGGGTTTGGTGTGCTTTCGATAATACGGCATAGTGAGCAATAGGTCTGGCTTTCCCTATTGGTCTTCTTTGGCTGGGAAATACAAGGCTAAATGGACTTTTGCTCTGATCCAGTCCAAGTTACACCTTGCATTTTTCAAGCCTTTGTAGAATTCACACAGAACATATCATGTCTACCAGAGGGCAAGAATTTTGCACTATAATAGATAGAATAACCCTGAAACTTGCTTCAGTGGTTGATTTTACTTCCTAAATCAGTGTTCTGTGCCAATCATTTAAAAGTGCATTCCACTGGTGCAATTGCAATTTAGCTCACAATATAGTTTTTCACTCTCTTTAAACCAATTTTTGTGGTGAGCCAGCCACCATCAATTACACCCCAGCATTTTTGTTTGAAAGGGAACCATGTAGTTTTGATTTGAAGGGATTTGGCCAGAACAGAATACTGACCACATTTTTTTAAAAAAATATCCTTAGTTCAAAGAGTCTCTCACAAAAAGTTAGTTGTAGGGCCGAGAATTTTGCAATGTATCTCTTCACTGCCCCACAATTAATTTTGTTAATATTACATGTTTTAAGTTATATATGACCCTCCTTTACAATATGTAGAAAGAGGAGGTATAAACTTTTTTTTTAAAACCCAAATGGAACTAATACTGTGATGCCAATTTCCAACATTCTGTAATTTCCAATCATACTGATTCTGAGTTCCATACTTGAATAATGGTATTTCCCAAATTTAGAAAATTCGCTGTAACATATGCACATACATGCCTATCTGCATAATATAATGCTTAAAGCAAACCAATCATGTTCCAAGGAAAATTTAAATCTCCAAATGAAGATTTGGAACATGGTGTTATGGCAGAGCAGTGAAAGGCCCTTTGTTCTGAATGGCCTCATTAAAGTAAGGAGAAATGTTGGCAACTGTTTTTGACATAGCAAAATCAACTCCAGTAGATGTTTTCAATAGTGCTGATCAGTTCCTGCAAATGCTTAATAAATAAATAAATACCAGATTCAGCCTGCAACAGGGTCACCAACATTTTATAGGAAAGCCTGCTGAATCCAGATTTTCTTTTGAAACACTCACAAAGCCAGTTTCGCAGATCCAAAACCACGGAAAAGGTCAACCGATTTTGAATGGGGGAAAAAAAGTTATGTGGATCTGTCCAAAATCCAGGCCTGTTAACACATGTTAGACAGAGCTTCTTTTGCATTTCTTGCAAGTCAGTTCCTTGGCTGGGAACTATAGAACCTCAAGTGCAGTACCATATATGCAAACTATGCATAGGGCTTCCTCGCTCCCCGCCAGATTACACACAGAAACTATTTCTGAAACTGAGAGGAGCTTCAAAGGTAGCTTGTGATGAGGGGTAAAATTCAGCTTATAAAGAGCCCGTTTAAAAGTTCCACTGGATACTCCCTAGTTTCCAATTACGGCTTCATTCTTGATAGGACTACAAAGGGCTATTGACAGCATGTGAAGCAGAAATATCACATTCTCAGTACTGGGGCAGATTCTAGTTACGGTAGCCGTAGGCATATCTGTCTGTGTATGAGTCAGGGAATGTACAAATCTTGTCAATTTCAGTTTCCCGTTGTTCCAATCTTAAATGCAGTTTTCCTGCATCAGTTTTCATTCTTAAAACAAAAACAAAAATCTGCACAAAAATGCACACTTTTTAAAAAATGGATTTTCCCAAGTTTATGCACAATCTTGCCAAATAAAAACTTTTTTTTTGCAAGCTGTTACCCCAGCATAATTGCTTTTTCTACATTATTTTCACTCACATGCACTTTCCTCTGACTTCAGGGAAGTGTGAATTTTGAAGGGCAGTTATGTTGGCATATTCGTTCCAGACGTGAATACTAGGTAGGTTCGCATTAATATATGAAGCAAATGAATTTCTCCATCATCCCTAGTGTTGGTGTGTGTGGTTCTTGGATATCATTAAGATCACACTTCTGATGGGGAGCTTCTGATGGTTCCCCAATCCCCTGAGGTTTGGTTGGCCATCATTAGGGGACCCAGTCTTCTGTGTGCTCTGTGGAACTCCTTGCCAGTAGAGGTTTGGCAGGAACCATCCCTCTCTCCTTTCTGATGTTTTTTGGCAGATCCTTGTAATACAAATTTTCCTTTTAAACCAATCCATATTTATCAATGCTTTTATGGGTAGTTTTGCTGTTTCTATTCTCATACATTGTATTCTCTCTATATATATTTATTACATGGATTATCAATGTGTAAATAAAATAAAAAGACAGTGTTCAGATTAAGAGGTGAGCCAGTGTATGTGAGTCTCACATATCCAAATCACTGGACAAAGAATTTCATCAGAGGGAAGGAAACTAGAGGCAATGGGAAAGACAGAGATCATAAGGTGGCATTCAATGCTAGTCCTACTCAGAGTAGACCCACTGAAGTTAATGGGCATGACTTAGGTTCATTAATTTCAATGGGTCTGCTCTGAGCAGGACTTAGCTGACTGCAACCCATGGTCAGTGCCCATGACGGATTAGAGTCCTGAATGTTACAATTGAGGGAAGGAAATATTTCAGATGTGGTTATGCAAGGGACAGATAAAGGCTTTAGGCTGTAGGCCTAGGTAAAGGAAATAAATACGGGAGTGTGTCAGGTGAAGATGAGGAAAGACTGGGATATGGGATAGTTTCCAATGCACCAGGAGACTGATAATCTACCATCGAAGGCAAGGATAGCCCTGGAAATGTAAGAGTCCTCAGCCAAACAGTGAGAAGATGAGATACATATTCTCTTGTAACACTATTGCTCTCCCCCCACTGCTTTGAGGTCTGCAAGGGGGAAAGCTTTATTTGAGACCCCAAAACCCATGTTCATGTTCAGGGCTCTGCTCTGGAACATCTGAAGTCATACTCAAAGCATGTGGTACCCCTCCTTCATCGCAAGCTGCAGTCCCCCTCGCACATCTTAGGGAGCACTGTCTGTTTGGGTGGTGTGGTTTCATGGAAGCTTGAACCTCAATACCGTTTCAAAATGTTATCAGCCATGAGAAGGATGGCAAATCCAAAGCTACCCTTGAGAGCTCAACCGATGCCTAGAGAACTGTGATCCAGCAAACAGGAATCACCGCAGGTTTCCTTTTTCTTTCTTTAGCAGGAGAGCCTCCAGCAGTTCTGGGTTCTGGGTGCCCAACTCAACCTCCTGGAGCAGATTTGGGGAAGGCCGCAGGACATGCATGGGGAAAGGTGAGAACGGGAATAGTCCCATTGTACTATGTTTCATCCAACCCTCAAAGGATAACAAGAAACAGCCTCAGGCAATCCTATGCCTTGGCTCCAGTTCTCTCACCCTCTGGTGGCACCAGAAGTATCAGTCCTCTCTTCTAATACCCAACGTCATGGTCAGTGGTGGCTGGTGCCGCCTAGAGCCAAGAGGGCAGAAGGAAGGTGGGGTTGCCAACAGTTGGTGGAGCCAGAACCAGTGACAACCCTGACTGGCTGTAAGTGAGGAGGCAGAGGAAGGCAGACCATGCCAGGCTGGTGGCGCAGTGCCCCATTGACCCTCACTGATCAGCCTCCATTGTCATGAGAGGTCAACTCCCTGTTGCTTGCCCCCATGGACCTTCATTGGTGACCCCAATGTGTAGAGCAGGCTCCCCGCTCCATGGAGATGGCAATGGGGTGAGAGGGAAGTGAGCTAGCATGCCCAGCAACCAACTTGCCCTCCTGAACTTCCCACCATGTGGGGGATTAGAAAGGTAAAGGAGAGCTTCAGCACCATATTTTTCGCTCTATAAGATGCACCAGACCACAAGACGCACCTAGTTTTTGGAGCAGGAAAACAAGAAAAAAAATATTCTGAATCTCAGAAGCCAGAACAGCAAGAGGGATCTCTGCGCAGTGAAAGCAGCAATTCCTCTTGCTGTTCTAGCTTCTGGGATAGCTGCGCAGCCTGCATTCGCTCCATTAAGACGCACACACATTTCCCCTTACTTTTTAGGAGGGAAAAAGTGAGTCTCATAGAGCAAAAAATACGGTATTTTGGAAGGAAGAATGCCATGCGATTAAATCTACGGACGTTTATGTAAAGGAAACAAAAGTGGCAGCTTGGAAATGAGCAATGAAGTCTTACACTGGGAAGAAGAACTAATTCTTGGAAATGAATTTAAACATGTGCAGGGAACCAAATCAAAAAGCATTTGGGGAAATGCTAAAATAAAACAAAATGGATAAGCACTCTTT
This sequence comes from Podarcis vaucheri, assembly GCF_965113315.1. Lineage (NCBI taxonomy): Eukaryota > Metazoa > Chordata > Lepidosauria > Squamata > Lacertidae > Podarcis > Podarcis vaucheri. The sequence continues at coordinate 14,273,591 of NC_138762.1, forward strand.
TCAAGATTGATCCACGTTACTTTATCCACAACCAAAGCACTTTCAAAGACCGAACAGCTGCTCAGTTTATGTCTTTTATTGTGATTAAAGCAAATACAAAGCATTTGTTACACTCTGTGAATCGAAATAGATTACATAACAAATGGGTAACAACCCCCCCCTTTTCACGGCGCCTTCAAGCATCTGGGGACGTCATTTGTTTTTCAGCTTCTACACAGTTGACTTTTTAATTGCTAACATTTAATTTTACATTCTCAAACACACCTTGGGACAAAAGGTTCACATCATTTTATACATCATGGGGGGGGGGGGAAGCCAGGTTTCTGGGCAATCCTTCAATACACATAGCAAATTAACGTCGGGTTGCTGGGTGTGTACGCCACACGTTTTACAGATATTTGATAACCCTGGTTAAAATGCTTTGGTTAATTATGATTCTACCAGCCACATCTCCGGACTGTAAAGCATACATGAGGATTCAATTTATTTCAGTAAGTTCAACAACAGCCATGATGGAGTCTGACATCAACACACTCAAATGCTGGAGAGCTTTTATCCTTACATAGGAAAAGTGAAACAGTACAAGCAGAAGGATAAGAAAAGAAATGGTGGGGGGGGGGAACAGTCAAGGTATGGAACGGGAACCTATATAAGTAGATTTCTATCCCCTGCCCCCTTTAAAACAGGCAGTGGCGTAGCGTGGGTTGTCAGCACCCGGGGCAAGGCAAGTAATTTGCGCCCCCTAACCCGTGGATTTCAGCACTGATTTTAGCACTGCGAGTGCGAGCGAGCGCCCCCCCATGTTGCGCCCTGTGCGGCCGGCCCCCCCTGCACCCCACACGCTACGCCACTGAAAACAGGGCTGGAGAACCTCTGGCCCTCCAGATACTTCCAGACTACAATTCCCATCACCTCTCCGCCCTGGTCATGCTCTCGCTAGGGCTCATGGGAGTTAGAGTCCAACAACATTGAAAGGGCCACAGGTTGCCATGCCCTGTTTTTAAAGGACTACACACTTATCACAGTATGTGTACCACCCTTTCCGATTACTGTCTTTTTCGTCATTTGCACAGAAGGTAATTTTGCTCTTCTTAACAGTTTTACATACATTCTGGTTGAAAAACCCACTTCTCTAATGTGGAGTGCCACTTTAACCTGCTCTGCCTGTTGCAGCAACTGTAACACACTGTGCTAGGCGCTGTAACCTTCTTTTTAAATGCATCTGCATTGCTCCATTCATTTCTTAACACTCCAACTTGAATTGCAATACAAACGAAGCAATGAAAATACAATGAAAACGAATAGGGATGTTTAATATGATGGGTGCGCTATCTCCTGTCTTCAACTACAAATCTGTAGATAGGCCATGGTCCACCCGAATGAAGCTTCCGCGCCACTGGTAGTCCATGGACCACTGTTTGAGAAATCTTGACCTATCGCAACATAGCATGAAGCTCTCTTGACACAACTGTGCGACTCCAAATTTCAGGTTCAAAGCAATCTGTTAAGGATTCTTTAGCTGCAATTCCTGCACTTCAGGGGGTTGGACTACTATATTATCCTTGGGATTCCTTACAACTCTTCAATTCTATTATTTTTCATAAAGCCTCCTTTAAATGGATCTCTTTGCTTTTCTCTCTTTCTGTCTTGCCTCACTGAAATTCCTCCATTGTATTTCATTCAGTTTTTCTTCACTCCCTTCATCTTTTTCTCACTTTGGACTGTGAAGCCCTCTTCTCTTTCAAGGACGCGAAGCGACTTTTAATCGTTTTTTGCTTAGGAATTTTAAAGAGGTTATTTTATTTTAGATTTTGGGAAGAGAATTTCCCATGGTGAGATCTGAGAAAAATAGCACCCTGGAGAATTTTGGACTTTGCTGCCTGGAATTCTGGATTTGCTGCCCGCAATAATGGGTGGAGAACATTGCCACCATGGCTGATAGCCATTCATTCATTTACTATCTGAGGAATGGTCATAACTTAACATTTTTGCATGCTGAAACTTCCAGGTTCAATCCCAGGAAGGACTAGAAATGTAGGACTAGCGCTGCTGTCCTACGTTTGCTACGCTTGAGGGACTAATGGTCCGGGCTCAGTTATAAAGCAGATGCCTATGTTCCTATATCCCATGTCATGGCGGACATCAGACCAAGGAAGTCACACTACAGGTTCCAATTTAAACAACTGGGGAAATGGAAGGAGCTCAAATGCAATTAAATGCAACCAAAAGCTCAAGAGAACAAGGCAGCTGTTCCTCCACCACTGGATGTCATAATGGTTCAACCTCAAGGACCGATTGCGCTAAGCCTCTGAATGCAAGTTGCAGGACAGTGTGATTGTCCCTACGTTCTGTAAAAGAAGTGGGCTTCCTGGAGTCATCTGGCTGGCTGCTGAGCTGCCTGTTGAACCAGAAGGGCCTTTGGCACAACCTCTTTTTCTGCTCTTAAAATAGCAGCCAATGTGTTAAGAAAACATGTCTGTGGAGGGTGTTCCACATACTGGGCAGCCATCTTCTCACAGAGAAGATATGCACATTTCCCAAAGCATTTGGGAATTATGCATAATGGCCAGAGGATACACAAAGCCCAGTCAATATGCACACATTCCCTAAGACAGGGTTGGTATATCTCAAAAAGTTGAGCTTTTTTTAGGAAATCAACTGAGCTTTTTCTTGTTTCACAAAAATGCCAAAAAGGGGCGATTTTTCAATTGACTCGCTTAAGATCCAGGACAAAGCTACTTCCGAGCTTGAGAGGAGGTGGGGTTGAGGGCCCATGCCCTCCCCACGCACGTGGGGGCTGGCTCACAGCCCCCGTGGGAGTAAGGGAATCTTTGGGCGCATCATCGCCCCGGCCAGCCAATCGGCTGGCTGGAGAGGCATGGCCTGGAACATTTAAGGCTGGCGCGCCCGAGGACTTTCCTCTCTTTCCCGTTCCAGCTACTGCGGTTTCCCACCCCTCCCTCCCTTAGGTTTAGCTCTCTGACCTTGCTATGGACTCCGGTTGGTCGCCGTCAAGGGGCCTGGTAGGAATTTTTCCACTTGGCAAATTGGCACCAGCCATTTGGTTTTTTCGCCTACCTCGTAGCAAACGCCACAACTTTCCTGGCGGTTAGGCATTGGTAGGGGTATTGTTATGCAAATGAAGGTGGGAAGGAAGCGCCATCACCTTCCCCCAAAGCAAAGGGTAGTCCAGTAAAGGACTCCGGGGGGCATTGCCCTGTCTGAAGACTATGGAGGTGTGGGCCTAAGGCACGCCCCCGAGCGGTGACACCCGGGGGATCCTAGTTGATATACTTCAGCAGGACTCCCCTGACTGGTGGTTAACCCTTCATGCAATTGGCTGAAGCCGGGTAATCGATAGGAACCAATGCCTAAGCCAATACCTCTCAATTCCTGTAATCAATAAAGTTGTGGCCTCTTACCCCATTAACCTTAAATAAAGTGTCCTGTGTCTTTATTTCAGAACGGGGGAGGGGACTTGCCATGCAAAGCACTGCCTTCTGGATTTCCACACTGGACTAGATGAGCTTTGGGGTCCCTTCCAACCTTTACAATTCTAGAATTCACATTTCCCGAGGCCTGTTGAAGACTCTGTATATTGACCCGGGAACAGGCAGAATTCCCTCTTCATGGATGGATTATGTGCACATTCTCCATTGTGCCTGGTGAAGGTGTCATTGGGACTCAGGCCAATTGTTGCCATGAGATGCCTTGAAGGCCCTTGTGGTGGAAGAGTGGAACAAAATACTGCAGGATATGCTTATTCTCAGATATCACCAAGCAAACAAAATAGAGGAAACATTAAAGGGGAGAAAAACGAGCTTCCTTGTGAACACAGTAAGTAAACGTCACCTCCTTGTGGCTTCACCACAGAGAAACTGAATGAGGAAGCCTCTGCTCATTAAAGATCCCTGTGAGAGCATTGACATTCTCATTCTTCATGGCTAAAATCTACATTTGTCTTTCGACTCTCCATCCCCCCATTTTATTCCCCCCCCTCCGCCGAATCAAAACCCCTCCAGTGTTGCCAGAACACTGCTGCTTGATTAGTTTCAAATAATCAGCAATCACTCCAAATGAATTTACATGATGAAGGATCCCAATGTTTGCGGCAAGCAACAGGGTTATTTTCTGCGAGACGCAGCGCTCCATCAGCTCATGCAACTTACGCAAGCGAATAAGAAATTGGCTGCTATTGATAAGTAGGAAACTGCGGGGAGTTTCTCTTTAACAGCCCATTTTCTACTCTTCCATTTTCATTTGTTCTTTATGTTGCCATAACATTGCTACACATGCGCGCGCGCACACACACACACACAGCATTGCATAATCAAGTAATCAAGCATGCATTGCATGGTGAAATCCACTGCTCTGGGGTTTGTTTTTTAGAATTCAATATCTAGCTAGAGCTAAGCCTCTAAATCAGGCATAGACAAACTTGGCTCAGATTTTTGAGACTACAATTCCCATCATCCTTGACCACTGGTCCTGTTAGCTAGGGATGATGGGAGTTGTAGTCCCAAAACATCAGGAGGGCTGAGTTTGCCTATGCCTGCACTAAATAGTGAGTTTTTAATTTGCCAAATCAGGCTTTCATACTCTATGGTGTTCCACGCCTGCTGAGAAATTTGTGCACATCCACCAAGTATCCTATGTTAATTGCTGAAGATTCTGAGGGCATATTTAAGGCTGCACACTTGGTTTATGCAGGAAGTTGGCGAGGCCACATTTAATTGAATGGGTTCCCCAGTGCATACACAACACTTCCCTGCAGTTTTGCACAGAAAGGCCATTAGTGGCAAGCATGATGTGTTTTGGGAAATGCTCCCCTTCTGCAATTCCAAGGGACCCCAGGCCTAAACCCTGAAAGCGCAGCTTGAAAATTGGTGCAATGGTGTGACAGCAACGTTATATAGACAAGGTTCAGATAGGCAACATGCCAAGTGCAACAAACTATGGTTTATTGGAGCGGAATAAGCTGCAAGTTTGAAAGCACACCTTCCCCTGCACAGCGTGTCTAATTGCAGTTCAGTCTCCCATTTCTGCTGAACCACAGTTCCCCCATGACATCCAGCTTGTGGTTGAAGTTAGAGCTAGGCCAAGGATTTTGGGCTGAGCTTTTTCAACCATTGCAGAGGGTGCATGTGAACCAAAGAGGCCAATGGCCCCTGTAGCCCATCATCCTGTCCTCACAATGGCCAAGCTGGTGGCCATAAGCAGCCCTAAAGCAGGATCTGCGCACAACAATTCTCTCCCCCACTTGAAGTTTAGGAAGCGACCTGAAGGTTATTCTCTTGCTGCTTAAAGCATTAAAAGTTCTGTGTCCACATAAGCCTGGCAGTCCATTCTGGAATGCCCATGAGAACTGCAGCCACACCCACATTTAAAGCACATGCATTTCCCCTCAAGAATCCTGGAAACGGTACTGGGCCCCAGTCAGGGCTACAATTCCCAGCACCCTAAACAAACTACAGTTCCCAGGTTTCTTCAGAAGGAAGCCACGTGCTTTAATTGTATGGTATGGATGAGACCCCAGCGGGGTTCACTGGCCCTTTCTGCACATTGACCAAAAGCATGGAGGGGATCCTGGTTTTGCCTAGTACCACTTCCATTGCCATTCTGGCTGTCCAGGCTACATCAGGAGGAGCTTTAGCCACCAGCTGATTTACCTGTGTAGAGTTCCTCTACATCACGAGGGATGCTGACTGGGCCAGAGTCTCTCTTCACAAGGCCTTCCATTTCTGCATTAATTTGTGACACATTCTTTCCCCCCAATTCTCCACATTTCAGTTGGCCCTTGTGAAAATTTGTTAGGAATTTAGTGTGATTTCCCACTCTTATGCACGTCAGTTTGTGTGTGTTATTTTAAACAACACATGCATTTTTAGGAACAGTTTGTCCCAATATGTGCATTTTGGTACACATTACAGTGGACGCTCGGGTTGTGAATGTGATCCATGCAGGATGCACATTCACAACCCGTAGCGTTCACATGCGTGGGTTGCAATTCAGCGTTTCTGCGCATGCGTAAAGCACAATTTAGCACTTCTGCGCATGCGCAACTGCCGAAACCCGGAAATAACCCCTTCCAGGTTTCGGCGGTAAACAACCCGAAAAAACACAACCTGAAGCGGCTGTAACCCGAGGTGTGACTGTAGAATTTGCATTGCAACGTTCAAAGAGGTGCAAACGTTTTGCCTCGGTTCATGTGTCATTTTGGAATGTACATAAATGCAAACTGAATTCTCACCTGTCCCTAAACTGAGGACAGACAGCAGGAACATGTACCTTCAGGCTGGCCTCTACTGGACACAAAACAATGTTGGGCTAGATGGATCTTTGATCTGATCAAGTAAGTTTAATTGTTGAATATTTATGTAGGATCACATGGAATGAGGCAGGGGCCTATGTGCCTACATTGGTATCTGAGCAGAAGCCCCTTCTGATGCAATTTGAACATGCAGATCTTGAGAGAGCACAAGTGGAGGGGGTGGTGACACCCAGGTACATGAGGGAAGAAGGGGAGGAGGGACAGCTTGTTCTTTCTCTGACAAACCACAGCTTGTTGGACAAGGAGCATCGGAAACCAGCCAACATGATAGCAGGGGGGGCCGGCTGCACCGGGCGCAACATCTGGGGGGGGCGCACTCGCAGCTCTCTGCCCCTACCTGGCTCACTCACTCTCTCTCACTGCAGTGCTGGCTGTGCAAATCCGATCCGGGTCGCCACCCACTGTGGAGGGGTGGGTGCCAGGCGTGCGGTGCGGAGAGAGAGCGAGGGACTATCTGGGGGAGGGACAGTGCAGCGGCCACCCAGCGCAGCGCTGAGCGCGGGAGAGAACCACACCAGACCAGACAAGGCAGCAGCAAGAAGAAGCTGGCAGCGGCGGCAGGTTAGGGGTTAGGGGGCACAAATTACTTGCCTTGCCCCAGGTTAGGGGGCGCAAATTACTTGCCTTGCCCTGGGTTAGGGGGCACAAATTACTTGCCTTGCCCTGGGTTAGGTGGCACAAATTACTTGCCTTGCCCCGGGTGCTGACAACCCACGCTACGCCGCTGGGGGGGGGGGACTGATCAGGTGGCGTTAAGAATGCATTGCCCGGATTCCTCGTCTCCCCTGGGGGAAAGGGTCTCCCTTTCTTTCAATCTCAAAGAAGGGCAAACATCTGAATTCTGCAATATTTGCTAGACGCCTTTTCTTTCCTAAACAGAAATGCTGAAATTTCTTTTATAGTATAAATACAGAATAAACGGTCGCTTCCTGTTTCCTCAGTGGAAATAATTGTTCTCCTCCCCTCTGCTGACTTAGGGCCAGATTGCATCCTTCCTTCCATGTTAATGAGCACCTGATTAGTATGTCGTGCTAATAAGGCCAAGGACACAGGTCTGATTCTCATACAGGTGCTGGGGGAAGTGGAAGGCACACGAATCCACTGCCTTGCTGAAGCTGAGCAGGGCTGGGTCTGGAGGTGTAACTGCTTGGAAACCACATTTAGACTACTTTGGTTTCCATGACGGGAAAAAATAGGGATATATTGATTGCTGGTGAATTGGATAGCAGGTAAATGTGTATCTCCTGGCATCTTCAAGTTTGGATTTTTTTTAAAAGAAAAAAAGCACACTATGGCAATAATATAATCACAGTATGGGGCGGGGAAACAGTTCCAAGAGGACATGTGCATTGCACGGGATCACACGATATTTTCCAACACCAAACCATGCTGTCATAACAGTGCAACTTCGACTGAAAAGCATTATTCAAACACCAAACACCTGACAGTTGCAGAATAAGCAGCAGCCACAGGTTTACACTGTAGAAAGCAGGGTCATATGCAGCAAAAAAAATATATACACTGAGTTGTTAAAATTAAGGTCTTAATGGTAGGGAACCTATCTCTGGAACCCCAACTGCTGTTGCTTCAAGACGAGAGTTGATCATGAAGAGGCAATTGCAGATCCAGGTTGAGGATCTGACTCCAGCATGAAGCTATCCCATACCACACACTCCCCCCCCCTCAGCTAACCTTACTCAAAGGGTTTTTGTGAAAATAAAATTGGGGTGATGGGGGAGAGAACAAACTATGCCACCCTGAGCTTGATTACTAAAGAGAAAAAAGGTCTCTTCAACAGGCTCTCTCAACTGAAGCATCTTCCGATGTGTACCAGCCCAGGGCTTGAGTAGTAATTTCTTTCTGGGGCTGAAAACAACGACAACATCCTTGCAGAAATCTGGTGGTCTAGGCCAGCCTGGTGGCCTGCAGATGTTGCTGGACTACAACTCCCATCAGCCCCTGAGGCTCGTGACATGGTGGCTCAAATGGGCTGTAGCCAATTTGTCCCCAGAGTTGCGCCCCTCTTTACAGAACAAGGTTGTTGTGCTGTGTGAGAGGAGCTAGCTGGGCAATCTGGGTGGGATTCTGCATCTATGGAAGCGTAGGCCAGTGATCAAAGCCTATGCTCATTGTTTTCACATAATTCTAGCAGGGTAATATCGCCCGAGGGGTTTAGTTTGGATGGGAAAGAAAGATTTCAACAGCTGTGTATACCTCGGGTTATAGACGCTTCAGGTTACAGACGCTTCAGGTTACAGACTCCGCTAACCCAGAAATAGTACCTCGGGTTAAGAACTTTGCTTCAGGATGAGAACAGAAAACGCGCGGCAACAGCAGGAGGCCCCATTAGTGAAAGTACGCCTCTAGTTAAGAACAGTTTCAGGTTAAGAATGGACCTCCAGAATGAATTAAGTTCTTAACCCGAGGTACCACTGTATCTGACAGAGAGCTCACGAAGCTGCATACTCCTAAAATAATGGCTTTAGGGGGTTGATAATGATTAGCAGACCCTAAAGAAGTGCAGGTATGTCACTGCTAGGTATATCTGATTTTTTTTTTAAAAAGCCCTGGGAATTTTACCAACCACTAATCCTCTAAATATCCTTCCTTATATTTGTTTTAACATATAGCTCTAGCTGACTTTTATTTCTGGGTCCCTCATGTACTCATTAGCCTGGATAAACATTTCACTTGTATTTACAGGAAAAGAAAAGAAAAGCAATTATTTTTTAAGAGAGTTCACAGCAAAACTCAGCATCAGTTGCTACTTAAACAACACATTACAACATGCAAGCAAAAACCGCTCAACAGTGAATTGTAAATATTAATAACAATGGAATTGCCTGGAGAAGCAAAAGAACAGAGGTTTATGGTTAACTTTCGAACCATTCAGGAAGCATAGTAAAAAAATACTGTAGCAGTGAATTAGTGATAAGAAGAAAAAGGGGGGGAAAGTACAACCTTGGTCATTTCTCTCTCTTGTGAGCGATGCGTTAGGCTAAACTGCAAACATGCACTTAGCTCTATCAAACTGCAGAATATCGTTCTCTCTCCCTCTCTAGTTTCATTATCGAAACAAGCAAAGCAGAATTTGGCCAGCAGCACCTCCATGCTTGGACAGCGCATGGAACACACATTCCATACCTCAAGGTTGTCATGGTTACCATGCGAAGCGGCATTGAGGACTTGCAGTAATGATCATGTTTGTTTGCTTAAAAATACACAGGGCTACACAAGAGAATAACTGCAGCGAATGTGGCTGGGGTGGGGACGGGGGAGGTTGAAACCAATCGTGGAGATGATTTGGCATCGGCTAAGCCATGGGCTGTCCAAAGATTATGTATCCCACAATATAGAGATACTGTGAGAGTGGCAAGATGCAGATGGGTAGATCATAGAAACGTGCCTGGTATGAAATCAGACAATGCATCCATCCAGCTCAGTATTGTATAGTCTAGGAGTAGGAAACCTTTTCCCACCTGAGGACCATGTTCTCCGCTAGGGAAACTTCTAGTGGCTGGTGTGGCCAGAGGCAAAAGCTAGTGGATCAATTAATACATTCCCTCCCATTGTACAGTAAGCTACTTTCTGTACACCCCCCTCTGCATCCTCCATCAGGCAAGTGAGACGTATTACTGAAGTCCAAGGACATATTCCTGCTTGGGGGGTGGGAATCACCCAAGGAAAGGGTAACTCAGGGTGTGTTCTGGAGAGGGTTTTAAGGGCCACAGGGCCCCCTGATGCTACTCTGGTCTACTCTGACTGGCAATATAGTGAGACTCACATAAATCTTCCCAAGTACGGGAAGAACCACATCTTCCACAACAAATGCACATCACACAAAGGTTTATCCACCACCTGCATATCCACCAGGCAGAGGGCCTTCTCAGTAGTGGCACCCGCCCTGTGGAACGCCCTCCCACCAGATGTCAAAGAGAAGAACAACTACCAGTCTTTTAGAAGACATCTGAAGGCAGCCCTCTTTAGGGAAGCTTTTAATGTTTAACAGACCACTGTATTTTAATACTCTGTTGGAAGCCACCCAGAGCGGCTGGGGAAACCCAGCCAGATGGGCGGGGTATAAATAATAAATTCTATTCTATTCTATTTGGACATATAGGAAAGGGATTTCCTTGCTTATTGTATGCAGTCAGGGATTCTGACCCAATCCGGGTTCCATCCGTCATGGAGGATTTCCACTCATATTAACCAGTAAATTTAAACACACACACACACACACAAAATCAACCACATGCCTGGGGGCTGCCCTACATGCTCCAACAAAGGGGTGCCAACTTGAATAATATATTGGGGTGGGAGCAGGCAAGCCCCACCCCACATAATCAATCACAAGATGCACAGCATTTGAATGGCAATGTCCGTCAGCTTAGGGGGTGGGCCCCTCAAGTATTTTCTTGGGGGGTGGCAAAGGAACCTCACTCCCTAAGTGTTGGCTCCTATGCTCCTGTGGGAGTCACAGAGATCAAACCAGGGCACTGCCTCTCCGACTCAACAACCTCATTGAGAAACTGGGCAGGGGAATGGGATACAGATATGTATTTCTTCTTTCAGACCTCAGTCGTCATAGCATACTCAGTGGTTATATAGAGCATAATGCCAATAGGATGTGCATTGCTACAGGTTGTTCAGATGACAAAGGCTTTCCAGGGTATCAGGCTTTTTCTTGTCACCTGCCACCAAATGAGGATGCCAGGGATGGAACCAGGGATCTTTTGCATCTTGTGCTCTCCTTATCTTGTAATTGAAGGTAGGAATGGATGGAACTGCCTATCTTGTGAATTGCTCACGTGTTCACTCACAGCTTGAATGCCATTCCATTTCTGCATTAATTTGTGACACATTTTTTTTTTCCAAATTCTCCACATTTCAGTTGGCTCTTATTAAAATTCCTTAGGAATTTAGTGCGATTTCTCTCTCTTATGCATGTCAGTTTTGAGTGTTATTTGCACTAACACATGCATTTTAAGGAACAGTTTTGTCCGAATATATGCATTACTTGTCTGGAGAATTTGTACTGCAACATTCAGAGAGGTGCAAACTTTGAAAGACGGCTTTGCTTTGGTTCGTGTGTCATTTTGGAAAGCACATAAATGCAAACTGAATCAAATTCTCCCCAGTCCCTAAACTGAGGACAGGAAGCAGAAATGTGTACCTTCAGGCTGGCCTCTACTGGACGCAAAAAATGCTGGGCTAGATGGATCTTTGAACTGATCAAGTAAGTTTAATTGCTGAAAGATCACATGGCAAGAGCATAGGTGCTTTCTTCCCCTGAAGCACATTAAAAGCATTATTATGAAATATAACTGCATAATTACATAGCAGGCATTGGTGGGTAAACTTTGTTACATAATTTGTGGACGGTCCACTCGAGCTTCATTGAAATTTAATCTAATTTAGGGCTGTTGCTTTTTGTTTTTGCTTTTAAAAAAGGGTTGGGTCCAGGTTAGGTTAGTTGCACTTGCATCTCATTAAAACCAATGGGGTGTAAACTGAGTCATGACTATCTTTTTTCTCATTGCTTTGAATGGGCCTTAAGTCCATCTAACAATAGCATTTCCCCCAAATGCATTCAGAAAAACATTCTGCTCCTTTCCAAACACATGACAATATATTGCCAAAGCTTCACATTATTTAGTATTTCTCATCTACAGATTGCAAAAATTCATTACACAAGCAGGCAAACTTTCAGTAGCGATTTCGTATAGCATCAAGAAAGCTGCAAAAAAGCAAAGATGATGTACACGCACACACACACACGCACACAAAGTCAGTAGGAGAGAAGGGAGCTGGAGGCTGACTTTCTAGCTCCCAATCCAACCACTGGCACACGCCGCCTTTTGTTTCTTATTGCGCAAACTGAGCAACATGAAAATATTCACACCAAAATAAGTAGCACTACATTTAAGCAGGTTCACAAGCCGGTGCCCGCAAATCTTGTGTTTAGAGCACTGAAAGTTACTCTAAAAGAAGGCATAAGATCTTCTCCCTTTCCAGCAGGCAGAAGTGAACAAAAAGGAATAAAAGGATTTTGTTTGTCTGTCTGTCTCAGGGATTGATCGTATCTCTTGCACTCATGAGAATCCCCCTACTGGCTGGCAGTGGTCCCTGTTCCAGTGGGAAACACCTACCAAGGGAAGTCATATCTGCAAAAAGAGAGAGAAGTCACTAGGGCCGATATCGTAAAGGGAGCTAGAAGATGGAGCTTTGTCTCGTGCAATGCTCTCCAATTGATGCTGCTTCACTCATGGCACTTTTAAAACGCAGAACAGGTCTAGGATTCCTGGGCTGCAGCACAGGTCTGGTAGCAGTGGCAATGTTCCTAGGCAACTAACAGGACTGCAGCGCTCTGGCTGGGCTTTCTCCTGATGCAAAACAAAAATGCTCTTTCTGGGAAAGCTTAGGTCCACCAGCTTTGTATACCCCGGAAGTTTAATTGTTCAAGGGAGGAATGGATTGTATTGGCTATTATAGGGTATGGTTACCAGATTTTTTTCGATGAATCCAGGGACGCTTGTCAACTCCCTACTAAATAGATGGATTGTGTCAGGGGACTGATTTGTAAATCTGGGGGCTGTCCCCGGGAAACGGGGACGTCTGGTAACCTTATGGTACCCAGTGCTGGCCAGATTAGTTTCACAGCGGGGTGTGGGAGGTCCTGACTTCAGCGCACCACCCAGGTAAACTGCAATGAGGTTGGTGTTGGGAAGATAGCTCCATGACTTCATGGCATCCCACAGGTCACTACTGGTGGCGGCCATTTCCTCCTCGCTCAAATTCTCTGGCAATGTCAGAAGCCAATCCCAGACCTGCATTTGCAGCCAAACACCTTGCTCCATCCAGAATGTGAAGCGCCTGCTTCCGATCACCTAAACCACGAGGGCAGAGTCATCAAAGAGCCATGAAGGGATGGATGCAGCTCCCTGGTGACTGTACACTCAGGGTGATTAAATGGCTCCTTTGCTTTCGCATCGGAGAATAACGATATGAAATTATCATTGGTTTTTTAACTTTCCCACAAGCCTTTCCAATGTGGGTTCAATATTAGCATGCAAAACCTAAGGCTTTCGTTTGAGGGAATGGCTAATAACAAGAGAGCTAATAACAAGAGAGCACCCAGATGTGTATTCATGGGGGGAGGTTGTTATTATTATTATTATTATTATTATTATTATTATTATTATTATTATTATTATTATTTTATTTTAAAAAATGGCTTGGGCTCTCTAAACAAAGAATTCATAGCAACTGAACAAAACCTTTCTCAAGGTTCTTTGGGGAGAAGGTAGGGTGTCAAGGGAATGCACTCAGCAGAGAGCTGCCAGAGGCAAATATTCTTGTGGGGTTTGTCATAAGGTATCTATGTCATGTTCCTGTCATTCTTAAATGCCGAAAACTAGTGCAGGGGGGAAGTGTATACGTGTCATGTGCATATGTAGGAGATGTGCATTTTTTGGGTGGTTTATAGACTATTGCTCTTCAGCGGTCAAAACAATCAGGGTGACCACATGCATGTGAACGGCAGAAGAAAATCAGAGTTGATTGAGGTTGCTTATACAGTGGTGCCTCGCAAGACGAAAAGAATCCGTTCTGTGATTCTCTTCGTCTAGCGGTTTTTTCGTCTTGCGAAGCAAGCCCATTGAAGGATTAGCGGATTAGCGCTATTAGTGGCTTTTAGCGGCTTTTAGCGGCTTATCTGCTGATCGGATCAGCTGATAAGCGGATTAGCGGCTTAGAAAAGGGGGGGAGGGGAAAAAACCAGCAGGAACTCGCAAGACATTGTTGTCTTGCGAAGCAAGCCCATAGGAAATTCGTTTTGCGAAGCACCTCCAAAATGGAAAACGCTTTCGTCTAGCGAGTTTTCCGTCTTGCGAGGCATTCGTCTTGCGGGGCACCACTGTACTTTGAAGCTGGGCCTGAGTGAGCTGACTGAGCAGATCACTAGAGACAGATGCGGAATCAAATCTGCATTATCTCTGCATAATAGATCTCTGTGCGGTTGCTCCCACAGCGGGTTATAAAAATTGAGAAAGCAGTCTGAAGAGGGAAGCACTTTTGCTGTCGATACAGAAGCAAAGGGGAGGAAGAGCCCTCTCCATTCTGCCCCAGACTTGGTGTGCATATTTCAGATATGCAAAATTGCAACGGGCAAGAGATCCCACAGAAGCAGCAACTTGGAGGTGAGTGTTGCCCAACGTGTGAGCCTCGGGTTGAGGGACCAATATGAAAGTGGGGTGAGCAGACGTCCCAAGGATGTGGTGCTAACTCGGAGGCATATCAGGAGTGGTAGGGGGCAAATTTGGGAACAGTAGCTGACATGTTGTCTTCAAGCTACATATTTGCAAGGACAACTTCTTCCACAACAACCTGCCCGTGTTTTAAGATCAGCAGGTGAGACCCTACGCAGGATGAAGTACGCAGCGTGGAGCTCTGGGAAACGGCCTTTTCAGTCGTCACTCCTTGCATGCAGATCTCCCTCTCTAATATCTTTCCTGTATCGTTTTAGTTGGCTGGTTAAAATGTACCTTTTTCAGAGGGCATTTGAAGGAGGAGGAACCCGATTAGATCAATGGATTAGCTGCTGCTGCTGCTGCTAGTAAATTGCTTCTTCAGCCAATTAAGAATCATTGTGTTATGTTTTCTAAGGGCTGTGTTATATTAGATAGCTGAAGCATTCTTTTAGTCTTATTCGGCTGCGCTGTCAAGTTGCCTTTTTATATGCAAAGGAAGGCATATAAAAGCATCCAAATAAATGAGAAAGTGTCGTGCAGAATGCAGTGCCCAGCAGAATAGCAGGAAAATCCATGATATTCTGCAAGGAGCTGGTCTGGGAGCAGGAGGAAGGGGAAGAGAAACTGGGGCTGGCCTTTGAGGCAGAGAACAGGGCAGGAAAATATTGAGGCTTTGGTAGCCAGTGGGAAGCAGTGGTGGGTCAGGGTCATTACAAGCCACTGACGTTGCACCTGTTGTCTACCCTTGTCATAATACACAGTGTGGCCCATTAGGCTAACCATTAATTACGCGCAAGAGAAGGTGATGCACCTCCTGCTTCCTGATGATTTTGAGAGTCCCTATGTAATGAGACTGCTCCACTGTTCATGCACTGCCAACATTCTAATAATGGCATTAAAATTGTGCTTCCTGAACCAAGTAATCAATCAGAGGCACTCAGTAAAGGCGGATATCTGACCTGGTATAGTCATCCTCGACAAGCATGTGCTTTGGGATAGGCGAATATCTTCCCGGTGAGATGGGAGCCAAAGATGCCTTGTATTCTAAAGTGCCGTTGTTGCCTGAAGACAGTATATGGTTTTCCATTGGCGGGGAATAAGCTGCAGGTTAAAAACAAACAAATGAGTTGTGATTACAATGGTACCTCGGGTTACATTCGCTTCAGGTTACATACGCTGCAGGTTACAGACTCCACTAACCCAGAAATAGTACCTCGGGTTAAGAACTTTGCTTCAGGATGAGAACAGAAATCTTGCTCCAGCGGCACAGCAGCAGCAGGAGGCCCCATTAGCTAAAGTGGTGCTTCAGGTTAAGAACAGTTTCAGGTTAAGAACAGACCTCCAGAACGAATTAAGTTCTTAACCCGAGATACCACTGTAGTGGGATTTGAACAATGACAATAAATTTATCTAAATCGAACACTGCACAGCTCATTGCGGAAGAGCTCATTTTATTCAAATGGGGATGGATCCCATTTAAGTCACTTTGGAATCAACGGGGCATGTTCACCATGACTTAACTCAAGCCCAACTGATTTCAGGGGGAGCTAAGTGCAGCTGACTTTCCCGGGATGCAGCTCAACATTTCTGTTCCGACCTTGTGTTAAACAGGCAGCCAACCCTTCGGAGAAATTGACAAATATTAAAACAATTCAACAGTTGGCTACCATTTTGGACAATCCTTTGTCCATACAAAATGACCCCCTGAAGGTTTTCCTGCTTCCTTCTACCCCTCTGGCACCCTGAGATAGGGGCATCTGGAGCCAGTCTCAGTAGGTGACCTCAAAAAGCAAACAGGTTCAAATTAGACAAAACTATTGCGACCAAGGGTTGGGAACAGGGAGGCAAGAGCAACCCATTGCTTGTTACCACAAAAGAGGTCACACTTCTGCGAGTGTTGAAACCAAATACTAACCAGGTTTGAGCTACACGTGAGAGTTCAAATCCAGTGCTTTCAAATTGTTTTTGTCCATCAAGATGAATGGTCCTCCCACATCTTCGCATCCTGAGCTCAGGATGTTTCCCTATTCACCTGGGATTGAATTTCTAGTTTTTCAAATGAAGTCACTTGAAAACACAGCAGAGTACAGCAGTGTTGACAGCAGTGCTTCCCAAACTTGGGTCTCCAGCTGTTTTTGGACTACAGCTCCCATCATCCCTCACCACTGGTCTTGCTAGCTAGGGATAATGGGAGTTGAAGTCAAAAACAGGGTAGGACCCGAACCAATGGATTCCAATTACAAGAAAGGAGATTCTGACTCAACATCAGGAAGAACTTTCCCGACAGTAAGAGCTGTACAGCAGTGGAATTGACTCCATCTGGAGGTGGTGGACTCTCCTTCCTTGGAGCTTTTTAAGCAGAGGTTGGGTGGCCATCTGTCATGGATGCTTTAGCTGAGATTCCTGCATTGCAGGGGGTTGGACTAGACGACTCTCGAGATCCCTCCCAACTCTACAATTCCATGGTTCTATGACATTAAGAATGAGAGACAGGCAATTACTTACGATGGGTAATGTCTGGTGGGCCATAGGGATCAGTCATGTAAATGGTGGTGGGCTTCCCAACTTTTAAATAAACTACATCGGATGTATTCTTCAATATTGCTACTGCTTCTTCATGTGTTACTTCTTCTAAACAGTAATTATTTACCTAATGGAAGTAAAGAGATGGATGCATTAGGCTGGTCACAAACTAAAATGCTACCCGTTCACATGCTAATCAAGGAATTCAATATACGGTGCCAATTAGATTATTACAGGTGAGAAGGTTTACAGCTTTACAGGAATTCCCATTTAAAACTCAGAAGCCCCTGGATAAAGAATGATGGTTGACTGCTTGGATTCTAATTTCAAGGGCCTGGGTACAAGTTTCAAAATGAATATAGTTCCCTAATGTCCTTTGCTAATCACAGGACAGCTTGGTTTATTGAATGAGATCAGGACGGCAATTTGAACGAGAGAACGCTGATGGGATCTCGAAGCATTTCACTGCAAGATGGTAATGCTTTGCAGCATGCACGGGCAAATTGTTCTAGTGCTCATATTATAAATAGATGCTGCTCTTTATCCACCAAATGGATGCACACACAGTGCAGTGTTACAAAAGTGGTGTGCCGCTCCCACTCTCTGGGTGTCCAGGTATTCCTAGTACAGTGGTACCTCGGGTTACATACGCTTCAGGTTACCTATGCTTCAGTTTACAGAGTCCGCTAACCCAGAAATAGTACCTTGGGTTAAGAACTTTGCTTCAAGATGAGAACAGAAATTGTGCTCCGGCGGCACAGCAGCAGCAGGAGGCCCCATTAGCTAAAGTGGTGCTTCATGTTAAGAAGAGTTTCAGGTTAAGAACAGAGCTCCTGAACGAATTAAGTACTTAACCCGAGGTACCACTGTATTGAGACACTGCGGAGCCTGTTGTAGTTTTAAGAAATGTGGTTTATTCACGTATTTACACCCTCGGTCTGCATGGAAGGAGCCCAGAACTTACAGCATGGTGCTTTCAAGAGGGGCTTGTCCTCCACAGCATTGCAGCCAGCCTGCCCAAGATGGATCCCAGTCTCTCTCTCTCTTTCCAGCAACCCTTGCTTCTGACCATAGGAGCCAACTCCTAGGGGCTGTGGAGGTTTCCGCCCCCACAATAAAATATTTGATGGGCATTCCCATTCAAAGTATGTGTGTGCAGAGCATCATGTGATCAATTATCCAGGGCGGGGCTTACCTGGGCCCCCACAATATTTCATTCAAATTGGCACCCCTGCTCAAGACTCCCTTTTCCTATTACCTCACACTCAGTTACCCTAGCACCTTCCAACCTTCACACCTCAGGGCAAGGGGGAAGGTCAGTTCTCACGTATTACCAATGGCCCTCAATGGCCCTGTATTGTTTCTTTACGGCCCTAGCTTGGCCAAGTCCTTTTGCATAGGCTAGCCTAGGAATTCCTCTGCACCTTGTATCTCTCCCTTCACACCCCAAATAATCAAAATCCCATCATTTCTATGGGTCCCCCCCAATATACAACAGTAGCTTACAATCTTCCTTTTCATTAGTTCATTCCACTTTCCCCCAAGGAGAAAAAGTCAGCACACATGGTACCCCCCCGCTTCCCTCTTTTATATTAACAACAGCCCCATGAACTGAGTTAGGCCAAGGGATTGTAACTTGGTAGAAGGTCCTATGGAGTCAGCGAGGTGCCTTCAGCTATTTGGGACCCATCCCTGATCATAGGCCATGCTGGTTGGGGCTGGTGGAAGTTGTAGTTTGCAACATCTGTAGGGCAACTCATTGGCTACTCCTGGCCTAGAGAATGGTTTAACTCTGGGTGAGACAAAGCACATTTTGACAAAGTTTCTGGATGAGAGCTTACAGGGGATCCCCCCAACTTGGCTGGTCTCAGCTGCTCTAGGGAGATGAGGTATATATACACCGTATTTTTTGCTCTATAGGACGCACTTTCCCCCCTCCAAAAATTAAGGGGAAATGTGTGTGCGTCCTATGGAGCGGATGCAGGCTCCTTGGCTTCAGCGATAGCAACGCGAAGCCTCCGAAGCGCAGAGGGAGCACTCACTCCGCGCTCTGGAGGCTTCGCGTTGCTTTCGCTGAAGCCTGGAGAACGAGAGGAGTCGGTGCGCACCGACCCCTCTCGCTCCGGAGGCTTCAGGGATAGCCGCCTGAAGCCTTCGGAGCGCAGCGCAAGTTTCCACTGCGCTCCGCAGGATTCGGGTTCCTTTTGCTGAAGCCGGGAGAGCAAGACTCTCCTGGCTTCAGCAGAGAGGGAGAGCTGCGCAGCGCCCCTTCAGCCAAGCAGGAGGAGAAATGGAAGGGGCTCCGTTTCTCCTGCCACTTCGCTGAAGGGGCGCTGAGCAGAGAGGGGGAGATTTTTTTTTTCTTGTTCTCCCCCTCTAAAACAAGGTGCGTCCTATGGTCCGGTGCGTCCTATAGAGTGAAAAATACAGCAAATCATCCCCCACATTAATTCTTCACTGGGTATTTTTGTGTGTGGTGTGTGTGTGTGTGTTAGGTGCTGGCCATTTTAATCTAATCTGGAAGATCTTCACTGTTCCTCTCAAGAGCCCCTCCAAGCAAATTTTGCCCGAATTCAATAAAATCAAGCCGCCCGAATGTTGGGAGGAAGGAAACAGCGGAAGAACAAGCAAAGAGTTCCGGGGAAACGTACAACTTTTATTTAGATTTCTGGCTCAAGTGGAAAATTGCCCCCTTTACATCTGCAGTACACATCCTCTTGGGATTTGATTGGATTGTAACTGAGAGGGAGCTGAGTGCCGGTTTTGTGCTGTGGCAAAGTTTTGCCCTTTTAAAAAAAACAACACACAACACTCTTGAAAATCATTTCTGCTTCTTCTCATGCCTGTTCAAGTACAACTGTAGTGAGTGTTCTGTAGTGAACATCTGTGAACTGGGGAGCTGTAATTGGCCTATTGCTGCTTATTCAAATGGCTCTTTTGAAGCTCCGTGATTTGGAGAGCTCTAAAACTGAAGCAGTTCTCTTCCCCCTCCTTGTTGTTTTTTTTCTGAAGGCCTAAAAATTGCTTTAAGATAGTGAGTCTATTGTTCCACTTAATTGTCAATGCATTGTCCCTCAAAGGACAGAACTGAATGGGCTACAGCTGCTGTCTGGGTTCAGCAAGGGAGGGAAACACACACACAAAAAAGTAAATTATGTTTATTTATCTTTTATAGGAAGATAAGATGCTGTCAGGCCTGGGAGTATCTGGTTCAACAGGTCAGTGAGTTTCCTTCAAATTAAGAACCAAAATGCAAACATACACACACACTAGCAATGGACAAATCGGTCAATTTCAGTTTCTCATAGTTTCTAGTAGTTCAGTTGTAAATTCAGCTCTAAACATTTGTGCAGAAATTTGTGATTAAAAAAAAAACCCTCGTGAAAATTTGTCAGCATTTTTGTGCAAATTTCTGTGTACACTGTTGCAAGCAGTTTTGATTAATGTACACATTTCTGCAAGCAACTTTCCTTAATAGAAAACATTATTTTCACTAATATGTGTGCTTTTACGGCCACTTTACCCCGAGTAAGTGAATTTTTGAAAAATGCATTTCGGAGTTGTGGAGTACAACTGTGGTTCAAAATAAAAAAAAATGCTTCCAGTAGCACCTTAAAGACCAACTAAGTTAGTTCTTGGTATGAGCTTTCGTGTGCATACACACTTCTTCAGATACCTGGATTCTGTGGTGGAAGCAGTCAATGTACAAGTCCAGTGTGGTATTGCGTCCACCAGGAGGGGTCCATGTGGAGTTCCTTTTTGTGTAACACTTTTTCGGTGGTAGTTGGTGGTCAGTGTTCTGTTGGGAGGGTGGTTGTTGTTCTCCAGTGGGTTGAGAGGTGTTGTGTTGTGAAGTTGTTGTTTGTTCTGATTTGTCTTGTTGTTGTGTGTGTTGAAAATGCATGCACACGAAAGCTCATACCAAGAACTAACTTAGTTGGTCTTTAAGGTGCTACTGGAAGCAATTTTTTTACCTATCTGTAACTGTGGTTCAGTTCACATACTGGCCTGAGAAGTGTGAATTAGGTGGTTTTTCATTCAAAGGCAAATGGAATCAAATCTATTCCCCATCTCTAAGAAGGAGGGAGCAAAATTATATGGAAGAGGGAAAAGGAGGAAGGCGGATTTAATCGATCTGAACCAGCGAAATCTGCCCAACTCAATCTGAATATGTATTATATTACACCATCCAACTGCACATAAAAGCTTTGGCATCAACTTCTCACCATAAGGAGCCTGTCTCCAACTTGCAACCGCCCGTCCTTCTGCGCCGCGCCTCCATCAATAATTTTAGTAACATAAATACTGTTGTCTCCAGGAATGTGCTGATTCCCCACACCTCCGGCAATGCTGAAACCCAGACCTAGGGAAGAAAATGGAAAAGCTTTCTACAAAGCAGGCAAAGAACATTTGCTGAGCTAATGTACAGGGAGATCTGGGCATGCGGTCATTGAACGAAAGGTAGGCATGAACATTCAGGGCTGCCTCGTATTGCGTTAGCTCCACATGGAGTAGAATGCAATAGAAGCAGGTTCTGGAAGCTCCTCTAGTCTTGTTTTTTTTAAGAAATGTCCTATTCCCCACAAGCAGTCACACCAGGCTCAATAAGCTCCCGCTTCATTCACAAGCAGCCAGGTTTCTTACTTGGCACCTGCGTGAAAATGTTCATTTTCTGAAAAGCGATTCCAGTGACAAGGGGAGAGGAGACGTAATAGCAGATTTTGTGGCCCGTAATTTTTATTTCATGGCTATTCTCTTTGGAAAGAAGGGATGTCATAACACACTGGCATGATTAGAGATGGCTGCAATTGGAAATATATTTTAACAGAAAAAAACCACCCCTGAACTATTTCTGGAGATCTGTGAACATTTTGTAAATTATGGCTTTCTGTAAGAGGAGGAGGGGGGGGGAGAGTGAAATGAGCTCCAGTTAGCAGGGTGGTTAAAATAAAGCACCATCTCATTCCCTAGGGAAGAAACAGAATTATTTTCATAATCACAGAGAGATTTCTCAAAAATAAAAGTGCACATAGTTTGCCCATTTCTATTTTCAAAGGGTTAGAGCAGTTGTGGGATGTCTTGGCACATCCAGAGAGCTTTCTGACATGGTCCCAGCCCTCCCTTGGTCTCCTTCTAACATACTTGCATATAGACCAGGCATAGGCAAACTTGGCCCTCCAGATGTTTTGGGACTACAATACCCACCATCCCTGACCACTGGTCCTGTTAGCTAGGGATCATGGGAGTTGTAGTCCCAAAACATCTGGAGGGCCGAATTTGCCTATGCCTGATATAGAACAACCCTGTGGGCAAAGCCAAGGACACGAGTCCTTCCCACTCACCATACTTTTCCATGTATAAAGGTAAAGGGACCACTGACCATTAGGTCCAGTCGTGGCCGACTCTGGGGTTGCAGTGTTCATCTCACTTTATTGGCCGAGGGAGCCAGCGTCCAGCTTCCGGGTCATGTGGCCAGCATGACTAAGCCGCTTCTGGTGAACCAGAGCAGCGCACGGAAACGCCGTTTACCTTCCCGCCAGAGCAGTACCTATTTATCTACTTGCACTTTTGACATGCTTACGAACTGCTAGGTTGACAGGAACAGGGACCGAGCAACGGGAGCTCACCCCGTCGTGGGGATTTGAACCGCCGACCTTCTGATCGGCAAGCCCTAGGCTCTGGGGTTTAACCCACAGCGCCATCCACATCCCCTTTCCATGTATAAGATGAGGTTTTCTCCAGATAAAATCACCTCAAAAATTGGGACTTGTCTTATACATGGATAGAGCAGAGTGGGGGTGGGGGATTGGTTCCTGTCGCGAGCAGCAGATTGTCAGCAGCGGCAGTGCTGATTATTGGTGTCTGCGACAAGGTCAAATTGCTGTTCCTGCAGCAAATGGGCAGTTGATTGGTGGATCTTGTCAACGAGTGGGCACAAAAAAGCTCATGATCAAGGTGTCTCCTCTGCCAGGTAAGGCTACCAGGTTAATGGGCTAGTCTGATGAGAATAAGGACTAACAAAACCCGGAACCGGGAGGAAGGGATGTTGGAAAAAAATTGGATTTGTTTGCACCTTTCTTTCTTTTTTCTTATTACTAGATTGTTTTATAAAGTTGATGAATGATAGAAAAAATGTTGGAAGAAATTACCTGGCTTTAGCAAAGATGCTTAAAGAATTATGAAAGAATATTATGATTACAAGAAGCTGGTAAGGTTAAGACTTAAGTTTTAAATTTTAAAGTTTATTCTGTTATAGAAAGATAGGATCAAAATAGTCTAGGGTAATGTAATGACAGAATTTTATGAAACATGGAATGGAAAGGATTTGCTGGGATAATTAATAACTAGGATACAAAGGAAGGGAGGAGGAAGTCTAAGAAAGAAGGCTATGACAGTTAAGGGTCTGAAAATAATGAATTTGTTTTTAAATGTTTTTAAAGCTTAGGGTTTTTGCCCCTTTTTTGTTTTCTTTTTATTGAATTTTCTTCTTCTTCTTTTTTCTTCTTTTTTACACGGTGGGAAGGGGTTTGCTTTTTTCTTTTTCTTTTTACTCTGTTAATTATTTTTATTCTTTGTATTCTCTTTTGATTCTACTTTGTTTTTTTGTAATATATTGAAAACTTTAATAAATATCTTACAAAAAAGCTCAACAACTCTGGGCAATTTCCCCCCATTTTCTGAATTTTGAGTCCCCCAAAATAGGGGGCATCTTATACACGAAAAAAATACGGTAATTGATTGTAAGGAGGGAGCAGCCCCTTGTCCACACTGCAAAAGTATGCAAAAGTAAGAGAGAAAGTGGGGTGGAATCTAGGTGTTTTGAACCCCCTGAACTTGTGCAACTCTATATTGCTATCTTCTTTAGGCCAACACAATGTCTGCATGCATGAGGGTTGAAGGCCTTGCATGATGTGGCTCCAAACATTAAGTAACAACAATAATAGTAACCACAGTAAATATTATTAATATGATTTTTTAAAAAAAATTCTGCCTGTGCCTAGCATACCAAGTCTTTAAAAAAGAAAAGAAAAAAATGTTTTCAAAATCTTGATGGAAGAAACAGGGCAGCATAAAAACAGGCATGACCAAGCAACTGCTATCATTATGTGTGTGTGTGTGTGTGTGTGTGTGTGTGTGTGTATTTATTTCTTGGAAAACACAAAATCCTGGTGCTACCCATCTGAAATTATGCAGGCCAATTTCCTCTGTAGGGGCTGTCATGCCTCCAAATTTCATGCCCCGTGTGAAAAAACAGAAAACAAGAAAGTTATGCCCCATTCTGGTTTTGCAATGCAAGTCAATGGGATTTCTTGATATTTTTAAATTTCACAGTCCAGATTTTGATCCAGGGCAGGCTGGAATTGGTCCAGCTTGATCCAGACCAAATCTGATCTGGATTTACAAATCAGGGCCACAAATCAAGGGTCTATGCATAGCCCTACTATTTACCCTGCCCTTTGACAACCAAGTGGTATACGTTACTATAAAATTGAGGTGCTGTTTTTATGTGGAAAATGTTTTGGATTTCACCTTTATCAGGACACACACACACACACACACACACACACACACACACACACAAATGCACACAAAAGCGCATACCAATAACAAACTTAGTTGGTCTCTAAGGTGCTGCTGGAAGGAATTATTTTATTTTATTTTTTTGTTTCAACTACGGCAGACCAACACGGCTACCTACCTGTAACACACACACACACAGTTCACCCTATAATCTTGACTGTAATTTCTTTTCACTGTTTTTAATATTATATTTTTAAACTGTAGGAACGCACCCCTGGTGAAGGGTGGGTAGGGAATCCAATCAATCAATCAATCAATCAATCAACAATACATTTCAATGATACTAGGGTCAGAACGAACTGTGAAGGAGGGACCCTAAACATTGTGATTGGAGCCAAAGCCAATTTAACAATCATAGGAAAGAAACTGTCCAAGGAAGAAATGAATACATGTCCAGGGCATGCTATCTAAACTGAAGTTGACAGGGCGGAATGATAGAGATTGTTCAGCGTGAGAAGGAGCCAGCCTCTATATTTCTGCTGAGTGTCATTTATTCCTTCCAAATTGATAACCATAGGAATCAATTTCTGTCCAAAAGGAAAGGAGCATCATGACATCCTCATAAGAAGTTGGCAGGCAATATTCCGGCGAGCAAACATTTAACTGATAACGCCAAACCTGTTGACAAAGCTGCGATCTTCTGGGAGGCGACCCCCTAACCTTGAGCGTCTCTTATATGGCACATGCTTTTGAAGGAGCAAAATACCGATCACTCTTTGAGAAACAATAAATAAGTGTGGGACTTCCATGAGTTCCTTTGGAAAGCCGTGAAGCATTCTGCTGATTGGATTAGATGGGCACCTTTTCACTCTTCCTCTATCACTGGGCCTAAATCAACTCTACACACGAAAAATCAATAGCTTCCACCACCTACTGAGTTAAAGGGCAGGAGGGCTCTTGTGTATTAAATGTTTTTTTAAAAATAGTTTAGAGAAAAGGTAAGTAAGAAAGAGACATGATAGAAGTTTATATAATTATATGTGGCATGGAGAGAATGGAAAGAGAAAAGTTTTTCTTCCTTTCATAACACTAGAACTAATGGACACCTGGGACTTCCAGGGAGGAAGATAGCAAAGTAGACATCTCTTGTTGACTGTTCATCAACAGAGATAATTATGTGGTGATTAATGATAGACAAGCCATAAATCTTAGTTATCACATTCTCTCTGGGAAGAGAGAGAGAGAACGGGGATTACTCTCTGATGCTCTGAAAACGTTGCTTTGCATGCTGGGAGATTTAGAGCAGAGGAACTTCAATCGTACCCAAACACCACATAACAGTTCAGAGGGTCAGTCTTTGGGGCATAAGGATGGCAAAACCTCCCTTTCATTGTTTACTTTTGAGACTATTATTTACTTCACTCCTTTCATATATTTTTTTTGCTTTTTTATTATTTAGATATTTTTTTATTGTACTGCATGATGGAAAAGGTTAAAAAAAATAATATTATGAGCCTGGGGAGAACTCATGAACACCCAATGGATCTGAAGACTGGAAGGTTCAGGACAGATGAAAGAATGTACTTCTTCATGTTGCATATAATTAAACTGTGGAACTCACTCCCACATGAGGCAGCAATGGCCACCAATCTATACGGCTTGAAAAGAAGTTACCAGAATACCAGTTCAGGAGGGGAGAGTGCTCTTCTGCTCAGGACCTGCTTGCCAGTTTCCCAGCTATGCTGGGAACTTAAGTGGCTAACCCTGGTTCCCGGTAGATTTTGCTGTAGGATTGCTCCTGTAGTCCTGTCCATTAACTTCAGTGGGTCTGCTCTGAGTAAGACTAGCATTGACCACTGTCCTATGCCTGATCTAGCAGGCTGGTTCTTGTGGGTTGAGCTATGAGAAATGGATCGAAGAACTACGCCAGACATAAGTAACCAAGCATGAAGTTTTAGAACTACTTAATGTCAGGAGCTCGGCCTACACTCGAGTAGGACCATGGCAGAGACACATGCCCGACTGGCATGTTCTCTCCCTCCTGGTCTTTCGTTCAGGAGCTTCATGCTTACAACCTTTCCTCTGCCCGAACATCACAGTGACCGATGCCAACCGACACCGGCACACTTAGGGGTCCGCAGAATTTGTGCATCATGCGTAACAGACCTCAGCAACTCAGCATTTTGGCTAATCTACTTTATTTACATATAAACACACACGGAGCACTACAACATGGCTCCCTCTCTCTCTAGCATCAGACAGCAAAGAGAAAAAAGACAAAGGACAACAGTCCCACTTCACGGAACACAGTAACACAAACATCCTGTCTCCGTCACTTCCTACTCTGTGGAGTCAAAACATATACCGTCATGTGATAGACAAAAATCCCAAGACTGCAATCATGGAGCAGGAATTCTAACACAATAATAATAATAATAATAATAATAATAATAATAATTTATTATTTGTACCCCGCCCATCTGGCTGGGTTTCCCCAGCCACTCTGGGTGGCTTCCACAAAGACCAAAAATACACTAAGAAGTCAGACATTAAAAACTTCCCTGAACAGGGCTGCCTTAAGATGTCTTCTGAATGTCAGGTAGTTGTTTATCTCTTTGACATCTGATGGGAGGGCGTTCCACAGGGCGGGCACCACTACCGAGAAGGCCCTCTGCATGGTTCCCTGTAGCTTTGCTTCTTGCAATGAGGGAACCGCCATTAAGGAAACAAAGCTAAATAAAGTCCTGTGGCATTTGGCTGGCCATGACAAAGGCTGAGTGCTGGCCTAGATAAAACTTTTGTCTGATTAAGGGAAATGTTATACACACAAACACAATTCTCCTACAGAATTTATTCCTCTGCATTTTTCTGCTTCTGTGCTTATACCCTCTGCACTGGAGCATTAGCAGGTAAACTCCAATGGGAAATGAAACAAAATCAAAGTGTAGGAAACTGCAATTTATTCCAGGTCACTAGACCGATGGCAGCTGTCTCTTTTCCTATTAAGTTTACGCTACATACTCAGTCAAGGGAGTGAGGGAATCATTTGCCCTGGAAAGATGAGGAAAAGTGAACCTATATGTCTGCATTTGAAATTTATGGTCACATAAGCCATGCAAAGCAGACATTTAAAGACTTGAGTGAGGTGTATGATTGCATTAGATTAGATTTAAACCTGGTGGATCTTCCTTGTACTGAGGTTCAAACAGAGACAATCCAAGATTTCATCTGGGGTAGTGGTGCTTAGAATGCCAATTTCCCCGCTCCCCAAGACTAGGTTCATTTAAAGTTAGGACTAGTCCTCTTCCACCTGGGATTTGCACTCTGTCACTCCAACAACTCAAATCTGGTTGCCAGTTTGTTTCTGGGCCCAGTTCAAGGTGCTCATGTGGTTTAAAGCTCTAAATGACTCAGACCCCAAATATCTGAAAGACCACCTCCTTCCCTTAGGACTCCCTTGGGTATTAACATTGGCAGATGGGGCCCCGTTGGTTGTTCCATTGCCCTCAGCAGCTGTGTGTGTATCTTCTGTGTGTCAGTCCCTAAGTTGTAGAACTCGCTCCTCAAAGAAGTGAAACTGGTACCTGTGTTATACAGCTTTCAGCGAATGCTGAAGACACGCCTCTTTATCCTGTCTTTCGACAGCTGAATTGCATATTTTTTTTAGGACATCCCCTAAGTTTGGAGATTGTAAGTTGCTTCAAACCATTTTTAATGTGTTGTAATTGTTGTAACCCACCCTGGGACTTTAGGGTGAAGGGTGGGTGATTAATTAAAAGAGTAACATAACATAAGAAAAGCATGCTGGAACAGGCCAATGACCCATCTAGTAGAAGAAGAGTTTGGATTTGATATCTCACTTTATCACTACCTGAAGGAGTCTCAAAGCAGCTAACATTCTCCTTTCCCTTCCTCCCCCACAACAAACACTCTGTGAGGTGAGTGGGGCTGAGAGACTTCAAAGAAGTGTGACTAGCCCAAGGTCACCCAGCAGCTGCATGTGGAGGAGCGGAGACACGAACCCGGTTCACCAGATTACAAGTCTAGCGCTCTTAACCACTACACCACACGAGTCTAGCATCCTGTTCTCACAACAGCCAACCAGGTGCCCGTGCGAAACCTTCAACAAGGACCCCAGCACCAATAACCTCTCTGCTGGCTTCCTACCACTGACACCAAGAAAGCAGCCGTATCTTAGGGAATATTCCCCCTCTTCCACAAATAGTCATGCAAAGGTGGTGATGATGATATTTTGCATTATATCCCACTTTTCCATCAAGGAGATCCAAGTGGCATATGTGGTTCTCCCCCTCCTCATTTTATCCTCACACCAGTCCTATGAGGTAGGTCAGGCCCCAGGTCACAGAGTATGTTCTGTGGCCAAGAAGAGTTGTGAATCGTGGTCTTCCAGGTCCTAGTCCAACTCTTTAATCACTCTGCCACACTGGAATTCCGCCCACCACAAATCTCACCCAGCTACACTTTCAACGTGTGTTTTACTTAAGCAGGGCCTGCCAAACTCTTGTTTTTGGCAAGGTCTGGTAGAAACCATAGTTGTCACATTTCTATTGCTAGGAGTGTCCCGATTTCATCACAGGGCTTGCATATGAAACCCTCCCTCTCTGAATCTGCTGAGCATGCACAATTTTCAGTTTACGCCTCCTTGCTATGTGCACTGGTGCATATATGTAATATGGATGAAAAACAATCAAGAGGGAATTGTGATCCTACTGCATGATGGCTCCAATATTCCTGCATAGAATTATGCATGCGGTGAATAAAGTGAACAGAGAGGTTCACATTCTCTCCTTGAACTCAGGGACACCCCATGAAGTTGAATGTTGAAAGATTCAGGACAGAAGGAAGAAAGGACTTCTCCGCATAGCTAAACTCAGATGCTCCAAGTGTCCCTATCTTCCAGGGACATCCTGGATTTACAGAACCTGTCCTGGCTTCTGATTGATCCCGGAATGCCTCACTTTTCTTTAGGACATTCCTATTTTCATCGGAGAATTGTTGGAGGGCAAGGACACGGGTGGCGCTGTGGGTTAAACCACAGAGCCTAGGTAGGACTAGGTAGGACTTGCCAATCCCGCCGGAGTGGTACCTGTTTATCTACTTGCACTTTGTGCTTTTGAACTGCTAGGTTGGCAGGAGCAGGGACATGGGTGGCACTGTGGGTTAAACCACAGAGCCTAGGACTTGCCAATCAGAAGGTCGGTGGTTCGAATCCCCGCGACGGGGTGAGCTCCCGTTGCTCGGTCCCTGCTCCTGCCAACCTAGCAGTTCGAAAGCACGTCAAAGTACAAGTAGATAAATAGGTACCGCTCCAGCGGGAAGGTAAACGGTGTTTCAGTGCGCTGCTCTGGTTCACCAGAAGTGGCTTAGTCATGCTGGCCACATGACCCAGAAGCTGTACGCCGGCTCCCTTGGCCAATAAAGCGAGATGAGTGTCGTAACCCCAGAGTCATCCGCAACTGGACCTAATGGTCAGGGGTCCCTTTACCTTTTTTAATGCGCTATTTTAATCAGTGCACGTGTGCACCTGTACAGATTGGAAACTTTGAAGTGAGGGGAGCAGCAACGCAAATAGAAAACTCCAGCAAACCGTGAGCATGCCAGTACCGAAATTAATTTGAGAAAACTCTCCAAATTAAATTGGGAGGCAGGCAGAGTGTGGAGCACAGTCAACCCTCGGAACAATAACAATGAAATGGAACATGGGACATCTGCTCATCCCTAACTCAGGAGGGAGATCCAACAAACGCCCCACACTCTGTGCAATGCCTTAAATAGAACAGAACGCCGCAAGATGACAATCAGGGCTCTACAGGATTGCATTAGTAACGGCATTTGAAAGTGGGCACAGTCTTTCTACATAAAATGAGACGTTTCTAATCAAACCACGCAATACAGCTAAGCAAAGAATCAGACAATCACCATATTCAATTAGTCATGGGTGTCTGCTGCCAAGGGCACCCTGACAAAACAGAAAATGTGCACTTGCATTCTACAGAAAAGTGGGGGGTGGGAGAGAGAATGATTGAAATCTGAAGAGATAGACTGACCATTTCCAAAAAAGAGAAGCCAACCACACTGATTCTTGTAGTGAACAGGCTGTTTTTTTGGGGGGGGGGGTTTGAGTTGGGGGGGTGTATTTTCAAACTGGGTGTGTGGGAAAAGGTCACTTTACAAAAAGCATGGGGGAAGGAAGGAAGCAGTTGACGCAAGATCTGTTCTTGAAATATGTGTACTGTTTAATGAAGAGCCCAAGATGAGCTCTGAGCCTTAGGGAAAAAACCAGAAGAACACGCTGCTCTGCCTTCTGTTCAGCCAACCAACTTTGCAATGAGTTGATGAAACGAAGGTCTCCTTAGAATGCCTTCACCCACACAGCTAAAATGTGTGTTTTTCCAAAACCATGGTGATTTTCTTCTGGTTGGTGATGTGGAAAGCCTGGTCTTTTCCTCCACAGCACAGAAGTCTTTGTGTCTTTTGTCCCGGGACCCTAGGAAGTTGTCTTGTACCAAGTGGAGGCGCTTTTCTCAAACCTCTTCCATGGTTTCAAACCATGGCAGTGGCAATCCCAACTATCCAACTGAATGGCTCAGTCAATACAGCATGAGACTTTGAATCTCAGGGTTGTGGGTTCAAGACCCACGTTGGGCAAAAGATTCCTGCAATGCAGGGGGTTGGACTAGATGACCCTCGTGGTCCCTTCCAACTCTACAATTCTAAGATTACATGGACTTGCTGCTTCTGTGCCCCAGCAGCCGCTGTCCAGGTAAGCAGCGCTGATGCCTGTGTCTGCAGGGTCGACTCTGCCCTTTCACACATGCCTCTACTGCCATATATGCAGCCTTGAGTAGCTTGGAGGACAGGTGGGCTAAAATAATAATTAAGTCCCTTCCTAGCCCTAGGACAAGACCTGCCAAGAAAAATAAAGAACTTATTCATGTATGCTACAACAGCGGCAAGAGTCTTGATAGCACAAGGATGGAAGAATGAGGAAATCCCAATGAAAGAACAGTGGCAAGAAAAACTGATGAGTTGTGCAGAACTGGCTAAATTGACATACAAACTGCGGGACAAGGACAACTGTGACTGTGAAGAATGGAAGCTTTTTACAAATTATCTAAAAAGACAACAAAATGAACTGGACTCCTTGGCAGGGTTTGAATAAACATACATAAATTTATTGGTTGATAACATGATAAATAGATAACGTAAGGATATGTACAATTTTATAACATGCAGAGAATAATATGTGCTGAGAAATCAGAGAGAGGAACTGAGGCAAATCTCAGGGGGGAGGGATGGTTTGAAGGGTGGGTGGGGAAAAATGAATATGATATGTTTTGATAGTTGGTATGTTGAAATTGTTAATAAAATATATATAATAATAATAATAATAATAATAATAATAATAATAATAATAATAATGATGATGATGTCCCCCTGAAGCATTAGTTCCAGTAGTGATGTATGGAATTATGGAAGTGAGAGCTGGACCATAAAGAAGGCTGATCGTCGAAGAATTGATGCTTTTGAATTCTGGTGCTGGAGGAGACTCTTGAGAGTCCCACGGACTGCAAGAAGATCAAACTTATCCATTCTGAAGGAAATCAGCAATGAGTGCTCACTGGAAGGACAGATCCTAAAGCTGAGGCTCCAATACTTTGGCCACCTCATGAGAAGAGAAGACTCCCTGGAAAAGACCCTGATGTTGGGAAAAGATGGAGGGCACAAGGAGGCGACAGAGGACGAGATGGTTGGACAGTGTTCTCGAAGCTACCAACATGAGTTTGACCAAACTGCAGGAGTTAGCGGAAGACAGGAGTGCCTGGCATGCTCTGGTCCATGGGGTCACGAAGAATCGGACACGACTAAACGACTAAACAACAACAGAAGCATTAGTTCTGGAGAGCTGTTCCCCAATGTAACAGCAGTTGTCTGTGCAATTTGGATGTGATAAAATTTGGGAGACAAATTTGGCTCAGAAGTCTCACCCTTTCCTTATCCGTCTTTTACTTATTCTGACCCTATGCTGGAAGCAACACACAAATCAAAATATCCGTATCAGGAGTGACTGCCCGCTCTTCTGATTACCCAGATTCCCAGCTGGCACTGGAAGGAACTAAAGCGACTCTGACGGGCATCACTCTTCCTGCCAGGCTTATCTCCTGTCAAACCATGCTCATAAGAGCAGTTTTAAGTTCTAGGCAAGGGTGCCAACTGGACGCAACAGAGCCAAGAGATAAGCACGAAGTGACATGAAGACAACATTTGTTCGTTTGCTTGTACTAAATTGGAAACCTGCAGAGCTATGGAATTCCTGGGGAAGATGTTGGGCATGCATTCCTTAGCGTTTTCAGGTCTTATTGTGATATCTTTTCCACACTGGAGCATATAGGAAAGTGACATCTCCACTGTTGCAAAAGCTCATTAATGATGCCTGTTGCATTCAAGGCCGGGTGCAATTGGCCCCTTAAAATTCTGCTCCCTGGTTGGTGGAAGAGAAATGTGGGGATAAACACTTGCGCAATGGAAGGATATTACCTTCATGCTCTTCTCGTAGGCTTCCCAGTGGTATCTGGTTGGCCACTGTAGAAAACAAGAGGCTGGATTATTTAGGCTTTTGTTCTGATTGAGCAGGGGTCTTTATATGTACCCTTGACTCCTTAGATTCTTGAACAGGACTCCGGTTACTGGTTTGCTTGGACTACGTCCTGGGCTCTGACCCCACTGGGACATAACTGGATCACGCAAACATGTTCATCGCTTCTTTTTATCTTTGACAACTCAGATGCAATTCACTCATTCATGCCGTCCCTTGATGTATATGACCTTTGTCACACAGGGTGTACTGCCCATATAAGTAGAGATGTGCACACACGCCAAGATTTGACTTATATCTATATTAAACAAAAGCAAAAACACACTGATCCATTTCAGAGCTACTCTTTGCAATCTATGGACTTGGTTCCTTAGCTGCTCTTCATAAAGCAAGATTCTGCATTTCCCCTTCTACTTTAATGAGGAGATTAAGCCTGCCAAATTGTAGACAAATACCGGTAGGTCCAGAGATTTCTTGTGTAGGACATAAAAAGCATTCATTTTCTTCCATTATCCCTTATGAAGTGGGGTTTTGAAACCCAAATTAAACATTTGGCTGGGAGAGAGAGACATTTGCAGGCTGGCTGTCCCTTCTCCTTACTGCCAGGCTGCCCCCCCCAACACACACTTTCTGACAACTCCAGATCACTCTGGGCAGCATTGATGGGGTGATCTGGGGCTGCTTCACTCTGTCCTGCCCAAATCTAAAGTTGGCCATTATGGTTTGCTTTCTGGGATTCAGCTGGAACCAGTAATTGATGCCACAAATGGGCCGTTAAGATGTTGCTAATGGGTCACTGGCAACTTTGTTGTGTTTTTTAAAAAATGAACCTTAAGGGATTTTCTGCAGAAAGGGTAAATTTTGATTAAATTCAGCCAGGGGGATTCCGGCTGGCATTTTGATGCCAAAGTCATGTGCGGATGCTATGCACTTGCCTGCATGAGCAGCACTGATCCCACAACAAATGCCCATCTGGAAGCACCCGCAGAGACAAGGCAACTTATCTCCTATTTGCAGCGACAGAAACCAATGAGCTAAGATGAAACCGATGAGAACCCCGAAGGTTCCCTCTCTCCAGTTCTATTTTTGGCACAAACGTGACCTTTTCCCTTGTTCTTCATGCTTCAGAAAGCAAGAGCCCTGCCTGCAGGCGAGACAACAATTGACACATGTGGCCCAGACAGTATAAACTGACAGGGGTAGGGAGCAAGCAGAGAAGGGATGAGCTGACTAGGGCCCAGGAGCTGGAAGCCAACTGGCAGGCTGGAGAGCTTCTGGGAACCGACGGGGTCCACCGTGCATGGCAAGCTCTGTGCAATCTCATTTATGAAAAAGGGCTTTGGGCAAATCCAAAACACAGAAAGCACCGCCATCAGGAGCCCTAACAAAAGGAAGGACAACTAGGAAAGGATTAGGTTGGCGGGAACTTCTCCAGCGAGATTTCCCAGAGCCTTCAGGGCTTCTGCTTCTGGTATCTGCAGCCAGCTTATAAGCCGATCCTGTGTTTTACACACCATCTAATACAAAAAACGGGCTCTCTTTTGAGAAGCTTCAGAAATGGCACACTGCTCATGTTGTTGCTGTCTGCTGAATTTGATCTCCTTTTATAAATCTTCATGATGGACTTGCTTCAAGTGTCACAGCGCAATGAGTTCTGCCGTGAGCTGTTGAGTACACCCTCTCTCTTCTGTTCCCTTTCCCTGCCCTCACTTCCTGTTGCATTTGCCTCCTCTTTTATCTTACTTCTCATGGGCATAAGGTTGGGCACTGTGAGAAAAGGGTGGGCCTTTGGAATGAATCAGCAGGACTCTTCTTAAAGGTAAAGGGACCTCTGACCATTAGGTCCAGTCGTGACCGACTCTGGGCTTGCGACACTCATCTCGCTTTATTGGCCGAGGGAGCCGGTGTACAGCTTCTGGGTCATGTGGCCAGCATGACTAAGCCGCTTCTGGCGAACCAGAGCAGCGCATGGAAACGCCGTTTACCTTCCCACCAGAGCGGTACCTATTTATCTACTTGCACTTTGACATGCTTTTGAACTGCTAGGTTGGCAGGAGCTGGGACTGAGCAACGGGAGCTCACTCCGTCACGGGGATTCGAACCGCCGACCTTCTGATCAGCAAGTCCTAGGCTCTGTGGTTTAACCCACAGTGCCACCCGCATCCCAGGACTCTTCTTACATTCTCCCAATTGCAATGGCCACCAGAGATCAACAAAACAACAACAACCACAAAACGATGAGCACTCTTCACATGCTTCTGTCATGCAGAGGGCAGGCACAGTGAAAAGGACTGCAGGGCCAGGCCCTCCCCCCAAGTCAAATTGCTCCTCCTGCCCTTGTGATGCTCAGCATAAATTCTGCAACAGGGAGCAGGGCTGGCTCACGACATTTTGTGTCTGACCTGAAGGACAAGATGGCGTCCTTCCCCAAGGCACATTCAGAAACAAACTGGACTGGTAGTTGAATCTTACTCCAAAACTGGTGAAAGGGAGTGCTTTTTTTGAGCCGAAGCGTGCTGGCACATTTCAGGTGGGCGCCATTGCAGGCTGGTGCTCCCACCACCCACTTCTTGCCTTTATGTACTTCTGAGAAACCCAAAACAAACGTTTCCAAGTCAATTTGGGTGGCCAAATTCTGTGCGACTTTTAGTTCCCTAAAACTTAGGGAACAAGCTGTACTACCAAAATGACTAAGGTTTTAAATGACAATTTTAGTGATCAAGATTTAATATATATTTTTAACTGCCGCTATATCTGAACTGTCTCCATTATACCCAATTGCAGTTCAACATATTCCTGTTGTGTTTTATGATTTTCCTGATATTGTAAGTGAGCCGGAACTGGTCTGTGACCGTAATAATAAAATTCATTCCAAGTTGAAACAGAAGCTGGCTGGCGTGTCGGAATCTACACTCTGTTTTTACACCTATGACTCCACCGAGCTCCTAGCCACGATTGGTCAAGCTATGGGGCGGGGCCAATTCACTTTTTCCTTTCTTCAACCCATCTCCTGATAGCAGTGATGGCCTCTAAGCTTTTCAGCCAGGCCACTACCATTGCACACACCTGTTTGTAAGAGGACCCTTCCCAGCCGCCCTAGCCACCTGCCTGAATCTAGGAGAATGAGGGAGGTGGGGGACGCATTTATTTGACCTGTGCCGAAACCAGGGGTGACCCCCAAACCAGCTAGGGAGACAGCTTGGCATAATTTTTAGCACCTCTGCGGGTGGTGAATGCAGCTGTTGTCAAACTGGCATCTGTTCAGGGCTGCCCCGAGTTGCCCAGTGACTTAAGTTAACAACTTCATGGTGAATTCCGGCACCTATTTTTCTTGAAAAAAAGCACTGCCAATGGAAGAAATGCACTTGAGGGCAGCAGAGGGTTCTGGGCACTCATAGCTCTTGTCACTCCCCAACTTCCAGTATCTGCTGCTGAGGCAGCTGTCTCCCTTTGCCTTATCATAGGGCTGGTTCTGCCTGGGAGCAACACACTCCCGCAGCATGAAGCTCCAGGGTGGGGTCCCAAGAAAACAAAACTTTTCAAAAGTTTTTATCTGCTGCAGTTGTTGTTGTTTAGTCGTTTAGTCGTGTCCGACTCTTCGTGACCCCATGGACCAGAGCACGCCAGGCACTTCTGTCCTCCACTGCCTCCCGCAGTTTGATCAAACTCATGCTAGTAGCTTCAAGAACACCATCCAACCATCTCATTCTCTGTCGTCCCCTTCTCCTTGTGCCCTCCATCTTTCCCAACATCAGGGTCTTTTCCAGGGAGTCCTCTCTTCTCATGAGGTGGCCAAAGTATTGGAGCCTCAGCTTCACGATCTGTCCTTCCAGTGAGCACTCAGGGCTGATTTCCTTCAGAATGGAGAGGTTTGATCTTCTTGCAGTCCATGGGACTCTCAAGAGTCTCCTCCAGCACCATAATTCAAAAGCATCAATTCTTCGGCGATCAGCCTTCTTTATGGTCCAGCTCTCACTTCCATACATCACTACTGGGAAAACCATGGCTTTTACTATACGGACCTTTGTTGGCAAGGTGATGTCTCTGCTTTTTAAGATGTTGTCTAGGTTTGCCATCGCCTTTCTCCCAAGGAGCAGGCGTCTTTTAATTTCGTGACTGCTGTCACCATCTGCACTGATCATGGAGCCCAAGAAAGTAAAATCTCTCACTGCCTCCATTTCTTCCCCATCTATTTGCCAGGAGGTGATGGGCCCAGTGGCCATGATCTTCGTTTTTTTGATGTTGAGCTTCAGACCATATTTTGCGCTCTCCTCTTTCACCCTCATTTAAGGTTCTTTAATTCCTCTTCACTTTCTGCCATCAAGGTTGTGTCATCTGCATATCTGAGGTTGTTGATATTTCTTCCGGCAATCTTAATTCCGGCTTGGGATTCATCCAGCCCAGCCTTTCGCATGATGAATTCTGCATATAAGTTAAATAAGCAGGGAGACAATATACAGCCTTGCCGTACTCCTTTCCCAATTTGGAACCAATCAGTTGTTCCATATCCAGTTCTAACTGTAGCTTCTTGTCCCACATAGAGATTTCGCAGGAGACAGATGAGGTGATCAGGCACTCCCATTTCTTTAAGAACTTGCCATAGTTTGCTGTGGTCAACACAGTCAAAGGCTTTTGCATAGTCAATGAAGCAGAAGTAGATGTCTTTCTGGAACTCTCTGGCTTTCTCCATAATCCAGCGCATGTTTGCAATTTGGTCTCTGGTTCCTCTGCCTCTTCTAAATCCAGCTTGCACTTCTGGGAGTTCTCGGTCCACATACTGCTTGAGCCTTCCTTGTAGAATTTTAAGCATAACCTTGCTAGCGTGTGAAATGAGTGAAATTGTGCGGTAGTTGGAGCATTCTTTGGCACTGCCTTTCTTTGGGATTGGAATGTAGACTGATCTTCTCCAATCCTCTGGCCACTGCTGAGTTTTCCAAACTTGCTGGCATATTGAGTGTAGCACCTTAACAGCATCATCTTTTAAAATTTTAAACAGTTCAGCTGGAATACCATCACTTCCACTGGCCTTGTTATTTGCAGTGCTTTCTAAGGCCCATTTGACTTCACTCTCCAGGATGTCTGGCTCAAGGTCAGCAACCACACTACCTGGGGTGTACGAGACATCCATATATTTCTGGTATAATTCCTCTGTGTATTCTTGCCACCTCTTCTTGTAGGACCTCATTTTATTGATTTTGCCATTTTTAAGGGTTGTTTTTTCTGGGGGGAGGCATAAATATTTGGAAGCAATGACACGGGGCGGAAACTTTCTGAAACGGCAGATTTTGATTGTCACACACAGGAAGAACAAGGATATAGTTTGAGTGCCTCACATGTGTTTTATAAATCACTTAATGTGTCAACATGAATAGGAGTTATTAATATTGCAGTTGTTGTATAAGGGATTATTATTTTGACCGGAATGTAATTGAAATTAATAAGATTTTGGAACGCAGAAATAATGAAAATCATCAAACCATTAATTCTAGCATTTGGGGGTGCACCTAAATTATATAATTTGGTATTTGAACGATTGGTATTAGTAATTGTGTTATAATTTGGTATTGTTATTGTCAGGGAACTGACATCAGAGGAAAGGGAGGTGGTAGGGCTCCCAGAGGCTGGGAGAGAGTCAGCAGCTAAAGCAGGGACAAGGAGGGGGAGCGAGGGGTCTCTGGAGGAGGATCTCAGTAATGCTGAGAGAGACGCAGCAGCCAAGGCAGGAACCAGCAGGGGAGAGAAAGGGGTGAGAGACACGTCCAGCGAAAACAGCGGGGAGGTGTCAGAAGCAACCGTAGGGAGACCCATACTTCGCCGGAAGCTGCCACGTCGTGAGTCCAAGAGACGCGTTTCCGTTAAGGAGCTTCTTTGCTGGAAGCGCTTCCGCAGGCAGCCACTGTCAGACTCTACTAGTGACTAGAGCAGACATGTCTGAGGAGCTCTGTCACACACAGAGGTTTGTGGAGCCGCACAAACTCTGAGGGAGCACAATTTTAAGCACAAGCAGCTAATCATCCCCTCATAGTTATAATGAAGCTATGATTGGACTGTAATTGAAAACTAATAAAATTATTATAAAAAACAGCAAATTTTGCACTGCTTTATTTTTCCTCTTTAAATTGTTTTTGATCCATTTTATAAGTTCATGAGCAGGATTGCTAACTGTAAATGTGACATTTGGCAAGCTTGACCGTTTCAAAGATTTTAGCTTTCTTTATTAAATGCAAGTAAAACAAACATGCAAAAGTAAACCACTCTCAAAGGCATGAGAACATTTCCCAAAGCAATGTATTTTAGAAAAGGAAACTTTTCCAGAAGAGCAACAACACATTCCTGCTTCTAAGCTGCTGGGAGCGCCAATGATTCCAATGATTCCCTATATTCTTTTCAGCGCTTGCTTAAAATATTTTTGTTCAGGCAAACAAGCCTATCCAGACACGCTGGTGTTGATTTGCTTTAATACCTGTTTAGTTTTCTGCTGGTTTTAATTGTTTTTAATTACTTGTTTTCATAGATAATGTTTATTACTTCTTGTAAACCACTTAGAAGTTTTGTTATCATCTGGTGGTATATTATTTTTGTTAAAAATAAATAAAAGCAACTGGAGAGTGCAATACGATGGATCCCCCAATCAGTGCTTTTTCCCCTTAAAAAATGTTTAGGGGTACTCTGATTCCGCCTGAGACTCAGGAAACCCATGACAGAAAATGAGGCCGCCATTGGGGGTAACAATGGAACTGACGATTCACTGTGCTAGAGAAGAAACTAAAAATCTAATTTTTTAAAGTTTCTTCTCCCGTTAGATTCACAAAATGTTTAGGCGTATGTGTACCCCTGCGTCCTCCCAGAAAAAAAGCACTGCCCCCAATAATGTATACATTTCTATTTTTAGACTCTCTTTCTGAGGGCAAGAGGCAGGGAACAGTTGAGGAGCAAAGCAAAATCCCACACAGGATACACCTTCAAAATGTGTACTACAGAGGAACCAACAATTACTTCCCATTCCTGAGTAAGTTTAATAAATAATAATAGCAACCATACAAAATCCAGTCAGACAGGAAAGTCTCGACTGACTCTATCAAACCCTAATGGTGGGAAAGACACCAGGAAGTTTCCGAAATAATAGCTTAAAAATTAAAAAGACAAGCAATGCATTTTTTTATTAAAAAATCGCACCATACAAATCTGAAACTATAATATTAGATGGGGAGCCCCTGACCTGCGGGCTACACACAGCCTGTGGTGTCGGCCCACAATGGCACCTCCACCGCTTTGGGCAGTGGAGACCAACAGTGCACAATCCCACCTTTTTTTCTTCCTCTCAGGTAGACCAGGTGAGGTGCCACTGTTGCAAGGAACTCTGTTGAGCTTTGGCATGGTCCTGAGAGTTCATGCTGCCCACAACACAGCCTTTCCTTCTGGCTTAATCGACAGCAGAGGTTACAAGCCACCATTTGAAATTTCCCACGATGCCCTTGAGTGCCCAATGGACCACCACCCCCAGGGCATTGTGGGAAATGTATAAGGGTGTCTCACAGTCTCCCGGGCTCCTAGCATAAAGAATGATAAGAGATGGTGCCAACATCAGTGGGCCCTGATGGGGCCCTGGGACAACTTGCTTGTCGTTTTAATGCAGCACCAGCAGGAAATGGATCACGGCATTTTACACTAGAGGGAGCCTTCACATAACATCAAATCCACTTTTCAGCCAACTGCAGTGGTGAAATGGAAATCCCACGTCAACAGCAAAATTCAGGTGCTAATGCAGATGTGTGAGAGCGAATCTCGTATCCAGAATTCATGAATGATCAAATCAATATTTGAAACACCAAGCAGTTACAAACAACAGCTGGTTATAAAAGCATATAATGTCTGTCTGTCTGTCTGTCTGTCCATCTCTCTCTCTCTCTCTCTCTCTCTCTCACACACACACACACACACACACTTAGTAAAGCAGAATTGTTTCAGGCACCACAACTAAAAATGAAATCTTCACAAGGATCTTGACACCCGAGTGCCAGCATTTAATTTCTTTTTCCCCCTGCAAGGTAACACCAAGCTAAATTATTTCCTGCTGCTTTATCAAAAGCTAAACAAATATGCTAACTTTAGTTCTTTCCACATCCATCTTCCTCAGAAACTGAGAATTGTGTCAAATACCTGCTTAAATATCCAGCCCTGTTCTAATATGGGGTTGCATCCGACACTGAACTGCTGATTCAAAACAAAACATTGCCAAGAGGCATCACAAGCTACTCGCCTTCTGCTTCATAAAGCAACGCCACCCAAAGTCCTGACATCATCATGTTTTGCATTTCCCAACTCCCACTAGCCAATGGTGTGGAACAAGGAATAGGAAGTGCAGAGCACGCGGATGTCAGTCGGAACACAGAGGGAGTGAGGCTAAATACAATTTGAAGAAAACCAACCAACTCCGAATGGCAGTGGTGCTTTCAAATGGGCACAATGTGCAGGTCAGCCCATGGTGAGCGGTTGAGGGTCCGGCTCCGCAGTGGCGGGTTACCAAATAGGCACCACTTTTTAGGGATCAAAATAATATTGATTTGATCTTGATCATGATTTGGTTGGTTTTATAACATCAATAATTGCTAACGTTTGTTCCGTGTAATAAAATTGGCTTGTTAGAATGGTTGGTCCGTAAACTCAAAAACGTATTAGGAGATAATTTGCAAGGAGGCCCCCTGAGATTTTGACTGCCTAGGGGCTTCCACAGGGTTTAATCCGGCACTGAGGCTGTGAGACCTACATCCATGGGAAAGGTACAACTCTGCATGTGCAGAGGGAGGCATCAGTATCTAATCGTGGCTTATCACGGTTCATAAACCAACAGAGTTTCCTGGTTCAGGTGTAATGGAAAACAGAGGTTTAGGGCTAATCCAGACTTCATTTTGAGATGAATTTCTAGGTCCAGGTCCAGACTTTAAAGCTCCATGTCTGAAAATGTTCTCTTTTTTTGGTCCTAGTGCTTTTCTCGGTCCAACCTGCACTTTACAGCTGATTTGGAGACAACGGCAATTGGGAATTTTTTTTTTATTTTTTTGCGGATTGCCATTTGCTCTGATTCAGCAGTAAATTGTGGGTTTTCCAAGGGAATGTACCAGGGCAAACAAAACAAAACAGATCAGAACAAGACAACCTTGCTCATACACTGAACTTTAAAGAACAGGCCTGCGTCTGGAAAGCACAACGCAAAAGGAAGTCTGGATGAGTGAGCCCTCAGTGCAGGATATCTGCACTGAAGGTGGTACACAAGGAGAGACGTGATAAAGATGGAGCAGTGTGCCGCCATGGTGCTCACCCACCACATCGCAAACCATCGCAAACATCCCAGCGCAACCACAGTTTGATCTGGCCAAAGGACAGCTTCTTGTGCAGTGGCGTAGCGTGGGTTGTCAG
This sequence comes from Podarcis vaucheri, assembly GCF_965113315.1. NCBI lineage: Eukaryota > Metazoa > Chordata > Lepidosauria > Squamata > Lacertidae > Podarcis > Podarcis vaucheri. Next base: position 14,316,249 of record NC_138762.1, read on the forward strand.
CACCTGGAGCAAGGCAAGTAATTTGCGCCCCCAGTAGGGGCAGAGAGCTGCGAGTGCGAGCGCCCCCCGATGTTGTGCCCGGTGTGGCCGCCCCCCTGCACCTCCCACGCTACGCCACTGTTCCTGTGTCTCCCCACCTACCCCCACTTTTCTTTCAGTATCTCCTCATTACCTTTCGGCCCTTTGAACAGTTTGATTTCGACAACAGTCTCCAGAATAGGTCTCCTCCGACGGACGTAGAGTCGCACTATGGAGCCAGCTTCCTTCAGGGCCTCGACGGCTTTGCTGTGCGAAACTTCGGAGACGTCGACTTCATTCACCCGCAAGATGCAGTCGTTGACTCTGGAGAGGAGGAGGACAATGTAACAGAGAGACTGAGCCTTCTGATGCCAAACCGAGAAAGAGATTCACTGGAATATTTTCTAGGGAATGGCGAAGGCACAGATAGACCACGATAGATACACCCCATTTGCATAAGAACAAATCAGATCTTTCTGAGGTCCCTTTGGCAGTCATTTATAGGTATGCTCCCTTTACCCCCTTGCCAAAAAATCCCTTCATCCCTTTGTGCTCAGCATGCTTCTTCCCAGCACTATTAAAAAGAAGGCCCTTCCATAATGAAATTGTATTGAAAAGCACCCTGCTGCACGCTGGAGTCTTACTCCATAAGGAAATTACTTATTGAAATTAATACACCTACGGCCACCTTGGTTCTCTATTCAACACTTGATGGCTTTCATCTCAATCCAGCAATATGCCCTTTGCTCATTTAAGATGTATATTACACACACGCAGGCACTGTTCATGGCTCCATTCCCTTTTATTTTTT